>NC_092711.1:11720238-11765238 GCF_047496885.1 Scyliorhinus torazame
GATAGCCCTGCCCATTCTTCTCCCTGCCCCATGTTGCTTGACTGACCTCCCCCCCTCCCCCCACCCCCCCCTCCTCCCCCACCCACCACACCGCCATGATTGAGAGGGCCGGACTTGGGACCTGGGACGTTCTGCCCCCTGCTGGCCTCCTTCTGCCGTGTCACAGCACAGTTGTGGAGCTGGCGTCTGCTGCCCTCTGGTGGAGGAGGATAGGGAGCTCATCCAGGGAGTGGGGGAGAGAAGGTCACCGAGTTCGGCTCCAGTAATAAAGAACAAAGAACAGAGAAAAATACAGCACAGGACCAGGCCCTTCGGCCCTCCAAGCCCGTGCCGACCATGCTGCCCCTCTAAACTAAAATCTTCTACACTTCCTGGGTCCATATCCCTCTATTCCCATCCTATTCATGTATTTGTCAAGATGCCCCTTAAACGTCACTATCGTCCCTGCTTCCACCACCTCCTCCAGCAGCGAGTTCCAGGCACCCACTACCCTCTGCGTAAAAAACTTGCCTCGTACATCTCCTCTAAACCTTGCCCCTCTCACCTTAAACCTATGCCCCCTAGTAATTGACCCCTCTACCCTGGGAAAAAGCCTCTGACTATCCACTCTGTCTATGCCCCTCATAATTTTGTAGACCTCTATCAGGTTGCCCCTCAACCTCCGTTGTTCCAGTGAGAACAAACCGAGTTTATTCAACCGGTCCTCGTAGCTAATGCCCTCCATACCAGGCAACATCCTGGTAAATCTCTTCTGCACCCTCTCTAAAGCCTCCACATCCTTCCGGTAGTGTGGCGACCAGAATTGAACACTATACTCCAAGTGTGGCCTAACTAAGGGTCGATACAGCTGCAACATGACTTGCCAATTCTTATACTCAATGCCCCGGCCAATGAAGGCAAGCATGCCGTATGCCTTCTTGACTACCTTCTCCACCTGTGTTGCCCCTTTCAGTGACCTGTGGACCTGTGCTCCTAGATCCCTCTGTCTGTCAATACTCTTGAGGGTTCTACCATTCGCTGTATATTCCCTAACACCCGGGACGCCTGGGCAACATCCTGGAACTGCCTCCCTAACAGCACGGTGGGTGTACCTGCACCTCAGGGACCGCAGCGGGTTCAAGCTGCCTTCTGAAGGGGCAATTAGGGATGGGTATGGATTATCGTTGGAAAGGGTCCAGAGGAGGTTCACAAGAATGATCCCTGGAATGAAGAGCTTGTCGTATGAGGAACGTTTGAGGACTCTGGGTCTGTGCTCGTTGGAGTTTAGAAGGGTGAGGGGGGATCTTATTGAAACTTACAGGATACTGCGTGGCCTGGATAGAGTGGACGTGGAGAGGGTGTTGCCACTTGTAGGAACAATTAGAAGCAGAGGACACCATCTCAGACTAAAGGGACGATCCTTTAAAACAGAGATGAGGAGGAATTTCTTCAGCCAGAGGGCGGTGAATCTGTGGAGCTCTTTGCCGCAGAAGGCTGTGGAGGCCAAATCACTGAGTATCTCTAAGACAGAGATAGATCGGTTCTTGATCAATAAGGGGATCAGGGGTTATGGAGAGAAGGCAGGAGAATGGGAATTAGAAAAATATCAGCCATGATTGAATGGCGGAGCAGACCCGATGGGCCGAGTGGCCTAATTCTGCCCCTATGTCTTATGGTTTTATGGATGAGGGTCACATCTCAGACCAGTGAAGGGGATAATGACCTGCTCCTCTACACAGGTAAAAGGCAAGGTTGTTAGGCTAAACCGTGATAAATGGTTGGCTGGATTCTGAGGGCCACACTCTGGGAAGGACGGACAACTGTTCTGATTCAAGGGCGGCACGCGGTGGCACAGTGGTTAGCACTGCTGCCTCACGGCGCCGAGGTCCCAGGTTCGATCCCGGCTCTGGGTCACTGTCCGTGTGGAGTTTGCACATTCTCCCCGTGTCTGCGTGAGTTTCACCCCCACACCCCAAAGATGTGCAGGATAGGTGGATTGGCCACGCTAAATTGCCCCCTAGTTGGAGAAAATGATTGGGTACTCTAAATTTATAAAAACAAAACAAAAACTGTGCTGATTGTAGAGATTTCAGATCGATTGGTTGAGTAAACCCGGTTTGTTCTCACTGGAACGACGGAGGTTGAGGGGCGACCTGATCGAGGTCTACAAAATTATGAGGGGCTTAGACAGAGTGGATAGTCAGAGGCTTTTCCCCAGGGTAGAGGGGTCAATTACTAGGGGGCATAGGTTTAAGGTGCGAGGGGCAAGGTTTAGAGGAGATGTACGAGGCAAGTTTTTTACGCAGAGGGTAGTGGGTGCCTGGAACTCGCTACCGGAGGAGGTGGTGGAAGCAGGGACGATAGTGACGTTTAAGGGGCATCTTGACAAATACATGAATAGGATGGGAATGGAGGGATACGGACCCAGGAAGTGGAGGAGATTGTAGTTTAGTCGGGCAGCATGGTCGGCATGGGCTTGGGGGGCCGAAGGGCCTGTTCCTGTGCTGTACATTTCTTTGTTCTTTGATTGTATAGGTTGGTGCAGTTGGGTTAGTGTGGGGGCTGGTGTAGCTCTGTTGGCTGGGCGGCCGATTCCTGATGTAGAGCGAGAGACCAGCAGTGTGGGTTCAATTCCCGGACCATGACGTCTGTTGTGTTATGTACTCTGGGGTAACACAGGCTGCAACTCGATGCAGCTTTGACCAAAAGATACTCCAGACTTTGAAGTAAGTTCAATGTGATTTATTGAACCATTAGCACAGTTCTCTATGAGTTCGACTCTCCTGCTAATCTTGCTATAGTAACTCAGTCTAACTAACCAGTCTGCTCTAAGCCACGTGGTGGGTGTGATGCTTCCGATCTGCCCCTGTCCTTCTCACTGACTGTCGCCTGTGGAAAGAGACAGAGCATGTGTGCCCTGTCCTTTTATATGGGTTGTGTAACGCCCCCTTGTGGTAGTGTCACCTCTGGGTGTCTTGACTGCCCATTGGTCGTGTCCTATTCTCTGTGTTCATTAGAAGTCATAGAGTCATAGAATTTACAGTGCAGAAGGAGGCCATTCGGCCCATCGAGTCTGCACCAGCTCTTGGAAAGAGCACCCGACCCAAGGTCAACACCTCCACCCTATCCCCATAACCCAGTAACCCCACCCAACACTAAGGGCAATTTTGGACACTAAGGGCAATTTATCATGGCCAATCCACCTAACCTGCACATCTTTGGACTCAGTACAAAGTCTTACAACGCCAGGATAAAGTCCAACAGGTTTGTTTCGAATCACCAGCTTTCGGAGCGCTGCTCCTTCCTCAGGTGAATGAAGAGGTATGTTCCAGAAACATATATATATATGGAACAGCCATGGGGACCAAATTCGCACCCCAATACGCCAACATCTTCATGCACAAGTTTGAACAGGACCTACTCACCGCACAGGACCTTCAACCGATGTTATACACCAGATACCTCGATGACATTTTTTTCCTTTGGACCCACGGTGAAGAATCACTGAAACGACTACACGGTGACATCAATAAGTTCCATCCAACCATCAGACTCACCATGGACTACTCTCCAAAATCAGTTGCATTCTTGGACACACTCGTCTCCATCAAGGACGGTCACCTCAGCACTTCGCTTTACCGCAAACCCACGGATAACCTCACGATGCTCCACTTCTCCAGCTTCCACCCTAAACACATTAAAGAAGCCATCCCCTATGGACAAGCTCTCCGTACATCTCCACGTTCATGTTATATATTAATGATTTGCACAGGGGAACTAAATGTAATATCTCCAAATTTGCTGATGATACAAAGTTGGGTGGGAGCTGTGAGGAGGATACAGAGATGCTTCAGCGGGGTTTGGACAGGCTGAGTGAGTGGGTACATACCTGGCAGATGCAGTACAATGTGGATAAATGTGAGGGTATCTGCTTCAGTAGCAACAATCGGAAGGCAGATTATTATTTGAATGGGTGTAAATTGAGAGAGTGGATACTCAACAAGACCTGGGTGTCCTCGTGCATCAGTCGCTGAAAGTAAGCGCGCAGGTACAGCAGGCAGGAAAGAAGGCAAATGGTATGTTGGCCTTCGTAGCGAGAGGATTTGAGTACAGGAATAGAGATGTTTTACTGCAATTGTACAGGGCCTTGGTGAGGCCACACTTGGAGTATTGTGAGCAGTTTTGGTCTCCTTCTCTGAGGAAGGATGTTCTTGCTCTCGAGGGAGTGCAGCGAAGGTTTACCAGGCTGATTCCTGGGATAGCGGGACTGTCATATGAGGAGAGACTAAATCGGTTCGGATTATATTCACTGGAGTTTAGAAGAGTGAGAGGGGATTTCATATCAACCTTTGAGGACTGAGGTGAGGAGAAATTTCTTCGCCCAGAGAGTGGCGAATCTGTGGAATTCGCTCCCACGGAAAGTAATTGAGGCCAAAATGTTGTGTAATTTCGAGATGGAATTAGATTTGCTCTTGGGGCTAAAGGGATCGAGGGATAGGGGGAAGGCGGGATCAGGGTATTGAACTTGATGATCAGCCATGATCAGAATGAGTAACGGAACAGGCTCGAGGGGCCGAATGACCTCCTCCTGCTTCTATGTTCTATGGGTGTTCCTATGTTTCGTGCTTGAGTGTCAAATCCCATTGTGAGGTTGAAAGAAGGCCATTTACAAGGGTGTTGCGTGTTTCTCTCGTGAAAGAAGGAGCTGGTTGTGAATGGGCCTTGTTCTGGGCATTTATTCAGGAGCAGGAACTGTTGGTCTTGGATTTCTTTATCCCCCCTCTGCTGATCACACCTCCCCTGAGGCCTGTACCCTTTCTGACTCTGGCGTTGAAGTAACCAAGTCTACATCAATGGGAACGAAGTAGAAAGGGTCGAGAGCTTCAAGTTTTTAGGTGTCCAGATCACCAACAGCCTGTCCTGCCCCCCCACCCCCCCCCATGCCGACACTATAGTTAAGAAAGCCCACCAACGACTCTACTTTCTCAGAAGACTAAGAAAATTTGGCAAGTAAACTCTGACTCTCACCAACACCTACAGATGCACCGTAGGAAAGCATTCTTTCTGGTTGTATCACAGTTTGGTCTGGAGCCTGCTCTACCCAAGACCGCAGGAAACTACAAAAGGTCGTGAATGTAGCCCAGTCCATCACGTAAACCAGCCTCCCATCCATTCACTCTATCTATAATTCCCGCTGCCTCAGAAAGGCAGCCAGCGTAATTAAGGACCCCGCGCACCCCGGACATACTCTCTTCCCCCTCCTTCTGTCAGGAAAACGCTACCAAAGTTTGACGTCATGTACCAACCGACTCAAGAACAGCTTCTTCCCGACTGCCATCAGATTTTTAAATGGACCTACCTCGTATTAAGTTGATCTTTTCTCTACACCTTGCTATGACTGTAACATTATATTCTGCAGTCTCTCCTTCCTTCCCTACGTACGGTATGCATTGTTTGTACAGCATGCAAGAAACAATACTTTTCACTGTATATACATACATGTGGCAATAATAGATCAAATCAAATCAAGTGGCCCATTGGAACTTGTGTCATGTGAGAGTACCTTTAAGACATGGATGTTTAAGCAATGTACCTTTAAGAAAACAGTGATGTCAGAGAGTGGGTGGAGCTGGGCTTTAGATCAGCCATTTTGCAGTTTTTAGTTTCAGTTGGAAAAAGCAGCTTGTGTGTGTCTGTGTGTTTCCAGGGAGCTGCAGTTTGAAAAGCAGCTTGTGTGTGTCTGTGTGTTTCCAGAGAGCTGCAGTTTGGAGGAAAAGAGCTTGGGAGTGTCTGTGTTTTGCAGTGAGCTGGATTTGCTGTGATGTCTGCCATGAAAGACTATCTCTGGATCATTTGGGTGATTTAAACTCACAGTAGTAACGCCTTTAACCTGATGTGATTCTGTTTAAAGGTGTTAAGTCTCTTGGAAGTTTGAAGGAACATTTTGAGGAATTATTTACTGTTGCAATATTTTCGGAGTTATCTTTGAAGTAAGGGGTGTTAAGAGATCCAATGTTTATTTAAAAGGTTAACTCGAGTTCATGGAATAAACATTGTTTTGTGTTTAAAAACCCACGTGTCCATAATTGTAATCCCACTCCTGGAGAACAAGCCGGGTGCTAGGAGAAGCAACAAATACATTTAAAGAGGGAGGGTTGTGTGTGTTTTGGGGTTCTGAAAATGCCTCGCCCATAACACTTGGACCAAGAATTGTTTGAGGCTGGAATTAAATTCCACTTTGGGTTCACCTATCGTTCCAATGTTGGGGCGAATGCGCTGACGACTGCACTGCTCTGGATCTGGAGGGTCATCAGGAATTCATTTCTCCAGCTCGTTTCACCCTGATAGTTATAGATGCTTGGTCTCTCCCTCCCGCCTTTTAGAGACATGGTGGAGCATTTACAGCCTCCCATCCTCTGGCACCACTCCCATGTGCAAGGAGGAGTGAAAGGTTATGGTCAGTCCCTCCGCTATATCCACCATCCCTGCCCTCAGCCACACTGAAACATCCCAACCCAGACCCGGTAAATGTCCCATGTTATTGTGACAGAAAAAGCGTTGGATTGAAAAGGGATTACCTGAACCTGCTTGTTCAGTGACTGATAATTAACGTTAGTCTCCATGGATTCTAACCTGGGGATACTGGGGCTGTTTAGCACAGGGCTAAATCGCTGGCTTTGAAAGCAGACCAAGGCAGGCCAGCAGCACGGTTCAATTCCCGTACCAGCCTCCCCGAACAGGCGCCGGAATGTGGCGACTAGGGGCTTTTCACAGTAACTTCATTTGAAGCCTACTTGTGACAACAAGCGATTTTCATTTCATTTCATTTTCAACCGTGTCACTGGAGGGGTTCCCTATTGTCTTAATCAAAGGGCTCCTTTCAATGTGTTATCCCATAGTGTCAATGGCAGCATCAACTCCGACGCTAACAGAGAACATCAGAATCTAGGAACAGTCATAGAATTTACAGTGCAGAAGGAGGCCATTCGGCCCATCGAGTCTGCACCGGCTCTTGGAAAGAGCACCCTACCTAAGGTCAACATCCTATCCCCATAACCCAGTAACCCCACCCAACACTACCGGCAATTTTGGACACTAAGGGCAATTCAGCGCGGCCAATCCACCTAACCTGCACATCTTTGGACTTGTGGGAGGAAACCGGAGCACCCGGAGGAAACCCACGCAGACACGGGGAGGATGTGCAGACTCCGCACAGACAGTGACCCAAGCCGGGAATCGAACCTGGGACCCTGGAGCTGTGAAGCGGTGCTAACCACTGAGCTACCGTGCTGCCCACGATTGGAATGTTCCAACAATGGATCAGAATCTGAGAACATTGGATTGGAATAGAACAAAGAACAGAGAAAAGTACAGCACAGGAACAGGCCCTTCGGCCCTCCAAGCCCGTGCCGACCATGCTGCCCGACTAAACTACAATCTTCTACACTTCCTGGGTCCGTATCCCTCTATTCCCATCCTATTCATGTATTTGTCAAGATGCCCCTTAAATGTCCCTATCGTCCCTGCTTCCACTACCTCCTCCGGTAGTGAGTTCCAGGCACCCACTACCCTCTGCGCAAAAAACTTGCCTCGTACATCTCCTCTAAACCTTGCCCCTCTCACCTTAAACCTATGCCCCCTAGTAATTGACTCGTCTACCCTGGAGCGGGTTCAGGACATTCTGGGGCGGTGGGGGGGGGGGGGGGGGGGGGGGGCGGTGAACAGCCAGCTGTCGTGGTGCACATAGGCACCAACGATATAGGTAAAAAACGGGATGAGGTCCTACAAGCTGAATTCAGGGAGTTAGGAGTTAAACTAAAAAGTAGGACCTCAAAGGTAGTAATCTCAGGATTGCTACCAGTGCCACGAGCTAGTCAGAATAGGAATGTCAGGATAGAGAGGATGAATACGTGGCTTTGAAAGAAGGCCAAGGCAGGCCAGCAGCACGGTTCAATTCCCGTACCAGCCTCCCCGAACAGGCGCGGGAATGTGGCGACTAGGGGCTTTTCACAGTAACTTCATTTGTAGCCTACTTGTGACAATAAGGGATTATTATTGTTGATGTCACCGGTAAGTCTCTCTATCCAGTTATTTATTTGTAAGCTGGCGGGGGGCAGGTTTTGATCTACAATTAATAATAATTATTATTATTGTTGTTTAATTGTTGAAGATTGTTGGTGTCAATGTTGTCAAGGCTGCAGATCCCCCTCCCCCACCCAGGCCCAGGATGAGGTCACGTGGGGCCATTGTCCCCTCCCCCACGGGTTCGTGCGCTTCACTCTCATGGTGGGCGCGCGATGATGACGCGCGAGGACAACGCACTGCGCCTGCGCGCCCGTCGCCCACTCCCGCTGTACGCATGCGCGGCACCAAAGGCGTCTGGGTCAAGATTCATTCCAATCCCAAAACTACCTGGAAGCACCGCGGCTCCGCAGGGATCGATTTCCAAAACATATTTAGCAGTTGGGGAGAATTTAAACGGGCGAGGGAGGAGTGGGAGGGGAAGGGTTAATATGAGGTCGCGCACGCGCGTGTACCGTCAACCGTTAGTTCCCTGCCACTGCGCAGGCGCGTCGCCTATCCACCATGTTTCCCCTCGCGTCGACTTCCCTCCCACAGCGCAGGTGCGGCAGTCGTCAGCGCCATTCCGTTACGCAGGCGCACGACTGCCGGCATCGCCTCCCCTCATCCCTCCCAGTGCGCAGGCGCGTCCTCCCTCACCCGCCCAGATCCCAGTGCGCAGGCGCAGTTCCGTCACCCGCCCGCACCGATCCCAGTGCGCAGACGCGGTCTCCGTCACCCGCCCGATCCCAGTGCGCAGGCGCGTGAAACTCCTCTTCCCCGATGACTGACGTCTGAACCAGCCAATGGCGAGATGGGACGGACCTGGAGGACCGAGCGGTCCTCCAAGTAATCAGCGCCGGGGGGGGGCGGGCCCTCTAACCCGGAAGCGGTGGCCAGATGTGCCCAGATTGTGCCTGAAGGAGCAAGTTTCCAGCAGAAGGCAGGCAGGGGCAATGTTCATTGTTTCAATGCAGCAATCTCCCTCATCCTGCTTTCAAATGCAGCTTCAGAAAAGCAGCCAGCAGATAATAATTATTGCAAAAAAAAGAAATTAGAGCAAATAATTCAATCTGGGCTGGGACGTTTTATTGTTCATCAGAGTTTAAATGGGGGGGGGGGGGTGTAGAATAATAGAATTTACAGTGCAGAAGGCCATTCGGCCCATCGAGTCTGCACCGGCTCTTGGAAAGAGCACACCACTTAATCCCCACGCCTCCACCCTATCTCCGTAACCCCTCCCAACCTTTTTGAACACTAAGGGGCAATTTAGCACGGCCAATCCACCTAACCCATAGTGGGCAGCACGGTAGCATTGCGGATAGCACAATTGCTTCACAGCTCCAGGGTCCCAGGTTCGATTCCGGCTTGGGTCATTGTCGGTGCGGAGTCTGCACATCCTCCCCGTGTGTGCGTGGGTTTCCTCCGGGTGCTCCGGTTTCCTCCCACAGTCCAAAGATGTGCGGGTTAGGTGGATTGGCCATGATAAATTGCCCTTAGTGTCCAAAATTGCCCTTAGTGTTGGGTGGGGTGACTGGGTTATGGGGATAGGGTGGCGTTGTTTACCTTGGGTAGGGTGCTCTTTCCAAGAGCCGGTGCAGACTCGATGGGCCGAATGGCCTCCTTCTGCACTGTCAATTCTATGATAATTCTATGACATCTTTGGACTGTGGGAGGAAACCGGAGCCCCCGGAGGAAACCCTTGCAGATACGTGGAGAACGTGCAGGCAGTGAGCTAAGCCGGGAATCGAACCTGGACCCTGGAGCTGTGAAGCAACTGTGCTACCCACTGTGCTACCGTGCTGCCCTCAATGGGCTGAATGCCCCCCCCCCCCCCCCCCCGCACAATCGTGATTCTCTGATCGGTTTGTTCCTGTTTACGATCTGACGCTCTTTCTATTCTCTCCCCGCAGGGTTCCCGGTGCGGAAGGAGAGCGGTGAGGAGGAAATCACCGATGGGGAGTCCGGGGCGGAACGCGTGGCCCCTGGAGTTGCCGGAGACCGCGGAGAGGCTGCACGGCTGCCGCGTCTGCGGACGGTCTTTCAGCCGACCCTCCAACCTGGCCAAGCACCGGTGCGAGAAGGAGGGGGCGTCGGCAGTGGCCGGGCTTTTGGCTACCCCGCCCAGCTGCAGGCCCACGGGCGCACGCGCAGCAGGGCGCGCCCCTTCGCTTGCCCGCCCCCCCCCCCCCCCCCCCCCCCGCGGTAAGGCCTTCACCCGTCTGTCCAGCCTGTTGGCCCACCGGCACGCCCACACCGGAGAGAAGCCCTTCACCTGCTCCCCGTACGGGGAAATCCTTCGCCCGCGCCTTCAGCCTCCTAGCGCACCAACGGTGCCTGCACGCCGGACAGCAGGCCTTCGTCTGCCCGCTCTGCGGGAAGGGCTTTGCAAAGGCTTTCCACCTCCTGACCCACCAGCGGCTCCACACCGGCGCGAGGCCTCTCAAATGCCCGGAATGCGGCAAGAGCTTTACCCAGTCCTGCAGCCTCCTCAGGTACCGACGCGCCCACCGCTGACTGGAGGGCAGATTCCGCGGTGCGACGGCGCCGGGCTGATGGTTAATGTTCCCGATTGACGTGACGCGGTCCTCGGTCGCTCCACGGGAAGACGAGAGGGGATTGGCAAACGCGAGGCAGCGTATGTTCCACAGAATCCTCGGTCGTCCTCCCCCCCCACCCCGGATGTTTCCCCCCTCTTTACTTGAGGCAAAAATTGTTTCCCGTAAGACATAGGGGCAGAATTAGGCCACTCGGCCCATCGAGTCTGCTCCGCCATTCGATCATGGCTGATATTTTTCTCATCCCCATTCTCCTGCCTTCTCTCCATAACCCCTGATCCCCTTATTGATCAAGAACCGATCTATCTCTGTCTTAGAGATACTCAGTGATTTGGCCTCCACAGCCGTCTGCGGCAAAGAGCTCCACATATTCACCGCCCTCTGGCTGAAGAAATTCCTCCTCATCTCTGTTTTAAAGGATCGTCCCTTTAGTCTGAGATGGTGTCCTCTGCTTCTAGTTTTTCCTACAAGTGGAAACATCCTCTCCACGTCCACTCTATCCAGGCCTCGCAGTATCCTGTAAGTTTCAATAAGACCCTCCCTCATCCTTCTAAACTCCAACGAATACAGACCCAGTGTCCTCAACCATTCCTCATACGACAAGTTCTTCATTCCAGGGATCACCCTCCATCCTAAACCCCTCTCTCTCCTTCCATCCTAAACCCTTCCATCTCTCTGTCTCTCTCTCCATCCTAAGCCTCTTCAGCTATCTCTCTGTCTCTCTCTCCATCCTAAACCTATTCAGCGAAACACACACAAATATAAAAGATAGTGCTCTCCCAATGAGGGATTTGGGGCAGCACGGTAGCATTGTGGATAGCACAATTGCTTCACAGCTCCAGGGTCCCAGGTTCAAAATTGCCCTTCGTGTTGGGTGGGGTTACTGGGTTATGGGGACAGGGTGGAGGTGTTGACCTTGGGTGGGGTGCTCTTTCCAAGAGCCGGTGCAGACTCGATGGGCCGAATGGCCTCCTTCTGCATTGTAAATTCTATGGAACATCATTCCCTGTTACCCCCCCCACCCCGCACAATCTCTCTTTTCCGATAACAATTCAATTTCTTCTCGAGCGCCTCGACTGAACCTGCCCCCCACCCCCCCCACACTCTCAGGCAGCGCGTCCCAGACCCCGAACCACTCGCCGCGAGTTCAATCAACTGCAATTCTGTCACGACCATGCGGATCAAATTCTTTGCTTGGAATATACAGACAGGAGGTTCCAAAAACGGTTTTTGCCAAGCCAGGGACAAAAGTCCGCAAGGTCACGTGGAAAACAAACGGCTGAAGTAAGCCATGAGACATGGCTCCCTCTCTCGACCTGAAGCCCCCCCTCAAAAAGGCGCCATCACTTAACAGTCTAGAAATCATTCCGAGATGGTGACGGTGCTTCGGAAAGAGCCACAGGAAAAATCCATCGATTTCGGGCAAATGGATTCTCCGCACCAACGATCGGAACTGGAATTCAAAGGAAACCATCCGAAACATTCAGCAAACTCAGCCTTAGGACGAGGACTTATTCAAATATTTGTTTAACTTTGGTTTAACTTTTAACTTAACCGTCACGTCCATCGTCATTTTTCCACAGGTACAGTCAGGAATTAAAATGTATCTCTGTCAACGAAGCCTCCTTTCATTGGCTCCTTATTTAGAACAAAAGACACATTTGGATTTGAAAAGTATCCTCTGGGAAAAGATCACCCCGGCGGCCAATCCGAGGAGTTTGAATGAAGGGGAGCCAGTTTGTTTTCCGTCAGCTGGTCAGAACACCTTACGTGCAAGTGTTCAAATCCCACCATGGTACCTGTTGCAATTTAAATGCACTGAGGGAGTGCCGCACTGTCAGAGGGTCAGTACTGAGGGAGTGCTGCACTGTCAGAGGGTCAGTACTGAGGGAGCGCCGCACTGTCAGAGGGTCAGTACTGAGGGAGTGCTGCACTGTCAGAGGGTCAGTACTGAGGGAGTGCCGCACTGTCAGAGGGTCAGTACTGAGGGAGTGCCGCACTGTCAGAGGGTCAGTACTGAGGGAGCGTTGCACTGTCAGAGGGTCAGTACTGAGGGAGCGCCGCACTGTCAGAGGGTAAGTACTGAGGGAGTGCCGCACTGTCAGAGGGTCAGTACTGGGGGAGTGCCGCACTGTCAGAGTGTCAGTACTGAGGGAGTGCCGCACTGTCAGAGGGTCAGTACTGAGGGAGCGGCGCACTGTCAGAGGGTCAGTACTGAGGGAGCGGCGCACTGTCAGAGTGTCAGTACTGAGGGAGTGCCGCACTGTCAGAGGGTCAGTACTGAGGGAGTGCCGCACTGTCAGAGGGTCAGTACTGAGGGAGTGCCGCACTGTCAGAGGGTCAGTACTGAGGGAGTGCCGCACTGTCAGAGTGTCAGTACTGAGGGAGTGCCGCACTGTCAGAGGGTCAGTACTGAGGGAGCGCCGCACTGACAGAGGGTCAGTACTGAGGGAGTGCCGCACTGTCAGAGGGTCAGTACTTAGGGAGTGCCGCACTGACAGAGGGTCAGTACTGAGGGAGTGCCGCACTGTCAGAGGGTCAGTACTGAGGGAGCGCCGCAATGTCAGAGAGACAGTACTGAGGGAGTGCCGCACTGTCAAAGGGTCAGTACTGGGGGAGCGCCGCACTGTCAGAGGGTAAGTACTGAGGGAGTGCCGCACTGTCAGAGGGTCAGTACTGGGGGAGCGCCGCACTGTCAAAGGGTCAGTACTGAGGGAGAGCCGCACTGTCAGAGGGTCAGTACTGAGGGAGTGCCGTACTGTCAGAGTGTCAGTACTGAGGGAGTGCCGCACTGGCAGAGGGTCAGTACTGAGGGAGCGGCGCACTGTCAGAGGGTCAGTACTGAGGGAGCGCCGCACTGTCAGAGGGTAAGTACTGAGGGAGTGCCGCACTGTCAGAGGGTCAGTACTGGGGGAGCGCCGCACTGTCAGAGGGTCAGTACTGAGGGAGAGCCGCACTGTCAGAGGGTCAGTACTGAGGGAGTGCCGTACTGTCAGAGTGTCAGTACTGAGGGAGTGCCGCACTGGCAGAGGGTCAGTACTGAGGGAGCGGCGCCCTGTCAGAGGGTCAGTACTGAGGGAGCGGCGCGCTGTCAGAGGGTCAGTACTGAGGGAGTGCCGCACTGTCAGAGGGTCAGTACTGAGGGAGTGCCGCACTGTCAGAGTGTCAGTACTGAGGGAGTGCCGCACTGGCAGAGGGTCAGTACTGAGGGAGCGGCGCACTGTCAGAGGGTCAGTACTGAGGGAGCGGCGCGCTGTCAGAGTGTCAGTACTGAGGGAGTGCCGCACTGTCAGAGGGTCAGTACTGAGGGAGTGCCGCACTGTCAGAGGGTCAGTACTGAGGGAGTGCCGCACTGTCAGAGGGTCAGTACTGAGGGAGTGCCGCACTGTCAGAGTGTCAGTACTGAGGGAGTGCCGCACTGTCAGAGGGTCAGTACTGAGGGAGCGCCGCACTGTCAGAGCGTCAGTACTGAAGGAGCGCCGCACTGTCAGAGGGTCAGGACTGAGGGAGCGCCGCACTGTCAGAGGGTCAGTACAGAGGGAGTGCCGCACTGTCAGGGGGTCAGTACTGAGGGAGTGCCGCACTGTCAGAGGGTCAGTACTGAGGGAGTGCCGCACTGTCAGAGGGTCAGTACTGAGGAAGCGCCGAACTGTCAGAGGGTCAGTACTGAGGGAGTGCCGCACTGTCAGAGGGTCAGGACTGAGGAAGCGCCGAACTGTCAGAGGGTCAGTACTGAGGGAGTGCCGCACTGTCAGAGGGTCAATACTGAGGGAGTGCTGCACTGTCAGAGGGTTAGTACTGAGGGAGTGCCGCACTGTCAGAGGGTCAGTACAGAGAGAGTCCCGCACTGTCAGAGAGTCAGTACTGAGGGAGTGCTGCACTGTCAGAGGGTCAGTACTGAGGGTGTGCCGTACTGTCAGAGGGTCAGTACTGAGGGAGCGCCGCACTGTCAGAGGGTCAGTACTGAGGGAGTGCCGCACTGTCAGAGGGTCAGTACTGAGGGAGTGCTGCACTGTCAGAGGGTCCATACTGAGGGAGCACCGCACTGTCAGAGGGTCAGTACTGAGGGAGTGCTGCACTGTAAGAGGGTCAGTACTGAGGGAGCGCTGCACTGTCAGAGGGTCAGTACTGAGGGAGCGCCGCACTGTCAGTGGGTTAGTACTGAGGGAGCGCCGCACTGTCAGAGGGTCAGTACTGAGGGAGTGCCGCACTGTCAGAGGGTCAGTACTGAGGGAGTGCCGCACTGTCAGAGGGTCAGTACTGAGGGAGCGTTGCACTGTCAGAGGGTCAGTACTGAGGGAGTGCTGCACTATCAGAGGGTCAGTACTGAGGGAGTGCCGCACTGTCAGAGGGTCAGTACTGAGGGAGCGCCGCACTGTCAGAGGGTAAGTACTGAGGGAGTGCCGCACTGTCAGAGGGTCAGTACTGGGGGAGGGCCGCACTGTCAGAGGGTCAGTACTGAGGGAGTGCCGCACTGTCAGAGTGTCAGTACTGAGGGAGTGCCGCACTGTCAGAGGGTCAGTACTGAGGGAGCGGCGCACTGTCAGAGGGTCAGTACTGAGGGAGCGGCGCACTGTCAGAGTGTCAGTACTGAGGGAGTGCCGCACTGTCAGAGGGTCAGTACTGAGGGAGTGCCGCACTGTCAGAGGGTCAGTACTGAGGGAGTGCCGCACTGTCAGAGGGTCAGTACTGAGGGAGTGCCGCACTGTCAGAGTGTCAGTACTGAGGGAGTGCCGCACTGTCAGAGGGTCAGTACTGAGGGAGCGCCGCACTGACAGAGGGTCAGTACTGAGGGAGTGCCGCACTGTCAGAGGGTCAGTACTTAGGGAGTGCCGCACTGACAGAGGGTCAGTACTGAGGGAGTGCCGCACTGTCAGAGGGTCAGGACTGAGGGAGCGCCGCAATGTCAGAGAGACAGTACTGAGGGAGTGCCGCACTGTCAAAGGGTCAGTACTGAGGGAGTGCCGCACTGTCAGAGGGTCAGTACTGAGGGAGTGCCGCACTGTCAGAGAGTCAGTACTGAGGGAGTGCCGCAATGTCAGAGAGTCTGTACTGAGGGAGTGCCGCACTGTCAGAGGGTCAGTACTGAGGGAGTGCCGCATTGTCAGAGGGTCAGTACTGAGGGAGTTCCGCACTGTCAGAGGGTCAGTACTGAGGGAGTGCCGCATTGTCAGAGGGTCAGAACTGGGGGAGTGCTGCACTGTCAGAGGGTCAGTACTGAAGGATTGCTGCACTGTCAGAGGGTCAGTACTGAGGGAGTGCCGCAATGTCAGAGGGTCAGTACTGAGGGAGTGCCGTACTGTCAGAGGGTCAGTACTGAGGGAGCGCCGCACTGTCAGAGGGTCAGTACTGTGGGAGCGCCGCACTGTCAGAGGGTCAGTACTGAGGGAGTGCCGCACAGTCAGAGTGTCAGTACTGAGGGAGTGCCGCAATGTCAGAGGGTCAGTACTGAGGGAGTGCCGCACTGTCAGAGGGTCAGTACTGAGGGAGTGCCGGACTGTCAGAGGGTCAGTACTGAGGGAGTGCCGCATTGTCAGAGGGTCAGAACTGGGGGAGTGCTGCACTGTCAGAGGGTCAGTACTGAAGGATTGCTGCACTGTCAGAGGGTCAGTACTGAGGGAGTGCCGCAATGTCAGAGGGTCAGTACTGAGGGAGTGCCGTACTGTCAGAGGGTCAGTACTGAGGGAGCGCCGCACTGTCAGAGGGTCAGTACTGTGGGAGCGCCGCACTGTCAGAGGGTCAGTACTGAGGGAGTGCCGCACAGTCAGAGTGTCAGTACTGAGGGAGTGCCGCAATGTCAGAGGGTCAGTACTGAGGGAGTGCCGCACTGTCAGAGGGTCAGTACTGAGGGAGTGCCGGACTGTCAGAGGGTCAGTACTGAGGGAGTGCCGCACTGTCAGAGGGTCAGTACTGAGGGAGTGCCGCACTGTCAGAGGGTCAGTACTGAGGGAGTGCCGCACTGTCAGAGTCAGTACTGAGGGAGTGCCGCAATGTCAGAGAGTCAGTACTGAGGGAGCGCCGCACTGTCAGAGTCAGTACTGAGGGAGTGCCGCAATGTCAGAGAGTCAGTACTGAGGGAGTGCCGCATTGTCAGAGGGTCAGTACTGAGGGAGTTCCGCACTGTCAGAGGGTCAGTACTGAGGGAGTGCCGCATTGTCAGAGGGTCAGTACTGAGGGAGTGCTGCACTGTCAGAGGGTCAGTACTGAAGGAGTGCCGCAATGTCAGAGGGTCAGTACTGAGGGAGTGCCGGACTGTCAGAGGGTCAGTACTGAGGGAGCGCCGCACTGTCAGAGGGTCAGTACTGAGGGAGCGCCGCACTGTCAGAGGGTCAGTACTGAGGGAGCGTTGCACTGTCAGAGGGTCAGTACTGAGGGAGTGCTGCACTATCAGAGGGTCAGTACTGAGGGAGTGCCGCACTGTCAGAGGGTCAGTACTGAGGGAGCGCCGCACTGTCAGAGGGTAAGTACTGAGGGAGTGCCGCACTGTCAGAGGGTCAGTACTGGGGGAGTGCCGCACTGTCAGAGTGTCAGTACTGAGGGAGTGCCGCACTGTCAGAGGGTCAGTACTGAGGGAGCGGCGCACTGTCAGAGGGTCAGTACTGAGGGAGCGGCGCACTGTCAGAGTGTCAGTACTGAGGGAGTGCCGCACTGTCAGAGGGTCAGTACTGAGGGAGTGCCGCACTGTCAGAGGGTCAGTACTGAGGGAGTGCCGCACTGTCAGAGGGTCAGTACTGAGGGAGTGCCGCACTGTCAGAGTGTCAGTACTGAGGGAGTGCCGCACTGTCAGAGGGTCAGTACTGAGGGAGCGCCGCACTGACAGAGGGTCAGTACTGAGGGAGTGCCGCACTGTCAGAGGGTCAGTACTTAGGGAGTGCCGCACTGACAGAGGGTCAGTACTGAGGGAGTGCCGCACTGTCAGAGGGTCAGTACTGAGGGAGCGCCGCAATGTCAGAGAGACAGTACTGAGGGAGTGCCGCACTGTCAAAGGGTCAGTACTGGGGGAGCGCCGCACTGTAAGAGGGTCAGTACTGAGGGAGCGCTGCACTGTCAGAGGGTCAGTACTGAGGGAGCGCCGCACTGTCAGTGGGTTAGTACTGAGGGAGCGCCGCACTGTCAGAGGGTCAGTACTGAGGGAGTGCCGCACTGTCAGAGGGTCAGTACTGAGGGAGTGCCGCACTGTCAGAGGGTCAGTACTGAGGGAGCGTTGCACTGTCAGAGGGTCAGTACTGAGGGAGTGCTGCACTATCAGAGGGTCAGTACTGAGGGAGTGCCGCACTGTCAGAGGGTCAGTACTGAGGGAGCGCCGCACTGTCAGAGGGTAAGTACTGAGGGAGTGCCGCACTGTCAGAGGGTCAGTACTGGGGGAGGGCCGCACTGTCAGAGGGTCAGTACTGAGGGAGTGCCGCACTGTCAGAGTGTCAGTACTGAGGGAGTGCCGCACTGTCAGAGGGTCAGTACTGAGGGAGCGGCGCACTGTCAGAGGGTCAGTACTGAGGGAGCGGCGCACTGTCAGAGTGTCAGTACTGAGGGAGTGCCGCACTGTCAGAGGGTCAGTACTGAGGGAGTGCCGCACTGTCAGAGGGTCAGTACTGAGGGAGTGCCGCACTGTCAGAGGGTCAGTACTGAGGGAGTGCCGCACTGTCAGAGTGTCAGTACTGAGGGAGTGCCGCACTGTCAGAGGGTCAGTACTGAGGGAGCGCCGCACTGACAGAGGGTCAGTACTGAGGGAGTGCCGCACTGTCAGAGGGTCAGTACTTAGGGAGTGCCGCACTGACAGAGGGTCAGTACTGAGGGAGTGCCGCACTGTCAGAGGGTCAGGACTGAGGGAGCGCCGCAATGTCAGAGAGACAGTACTGAGGGAGTGCCGCACTGTCAAAGGGTCAGTACTGAGGGAGTGCCGCACTGTCAGAGGGTCAGTACTGAGGGAGTGCCGCACTGTCAGAGAGTCAGTACTGAGGGAGTGCCGCAATGTCAGAGAGTCTGTACTGAGGGAGTGCCGCACTGTCAGAGGGTCAGTACTGAGGGAGTGCCGCATTGTCAGAGGGTCAGTACTGAGGGAGTTCCGCACTGTCAGAGGGTCAGTACTGAGGGAGTGCCGCATTGTCAGAGGGTCAGAACTGGGGGAGTGCTGCACTGTCAGAGGGTCAGTACTGAAGGATTGCTGCACTGTCAGAGGGTCAGTACTGAGGGAGTGCCGCAATGTCAGAGGGTCAGTACTGAGGGAGTGCCGTACTGTCAGAGGGTCAGTACTGAGGGAGCGCCGCACTGTCAGAGGGTCAGTACTGTGGGAGCGCCGCACTGTCAGAGGGTCAGTACTGAGGGAGTGCCGCACAGTCAGAGTGTCAGTACTGAGGGAGTGCCGCAATGTCAGAGGGTCAGTACTGAGGGAGTGCCGCACTGTCAGAGGGTCAGTACTGAGGGAGTGCCGGACTGTCAGAGGGTCAGTACTGAGGGAGTGCCGCATTGTCAGAGGGTCAGAACTGGGGGAGTGCTGCACTGTCAGAGGGTCAGTACTGAAGGATTGCTGCACTGTCAGAGGGTCAGTACTGAGGGAGTGCCGCAATGTCAGAGGGTCAGTACTGAGGGAGTGCCGTACTGTCAGAGGGTCAGTACTGAGGGAGCGCCGCACTGTCAGAGGGTCAGTACTGTGGGAGCGCCGCACTGTCAGAGGGTCAGTACTGAGGGAGTGCCGCACAGTCAGAGTGTCAGTACTGAGGGAGTGCCGCAATGTCAGAGGGTCAGTACTGAGGGAGTGCCGCACTGTCAGAGGGTCAGTACTGAGGGAGTGCCGGACTGTCAGAGGGTCAGTACTGAGGGAGTGCCGCACTGTCAGAGGGTCAGTACTGAGGGAGTGCCGCACTGTCAGAGGGTCAGTACTGAGGGAGTGCCGCACTGTCAGAGTCAGTACTGAGGGAGTGCCGCAATGTCAGAGAGTCAGTACTGAGGGAGCGCCGCACTGTCAGAGTCAGTACTGAGGGAGTGCCGCAATGTCAGAGAGTCAGTACTGAGGGAGTGCCGCATTGTCAGAGGGTCAGTACTGAGGGAGTTCCGCACTGTCAGAGGGTCAGTACTGAGGGAGTGCCGCATTGTCAGAGGGTCAGTACTGAGGGAGTGCTGCACTGTCAGAGGGTCAGTACTGAAGGAGTGCCGCAATGTCAGAGGGTCAGTACTGAGGGAGTGCCGGACTGTCAGAGGGTCAGTACTGAGGGAGCGCCGCACTGTCAGAGGGTCAGTACTGAGGGAGCGCCGCACTGTCAGAGGGTCAGTACTGAGGGAGCGTTGCACTGTCAGAGGGTCAGTACTGAGGGAGTGCTGCACTATCAGAGGGTCAGTACTGAGGGAGTGCCGCACTGTCAGAGGGTCAGTACTGAGGGAGCGCCGCACTGTCAGAGGGTAAGTACTGAGGGAGTGCCGCACTGTCAGAGGGTCAGTACTGGGGGTGTGCCGCACTGTCAGAGTGTCAGTACTGAGGGAGTGCCGCACTGTCAGAGGGTCAGTACTGAGGGAGCGGCGCACTGTCAGAGGGTCAGTACTGAGGGAGCGGCGCACTGTCAGAGTGTCAGTACTGAGGGAGTGCCGCACTGTCAGAGGGTCAGTACTGAGGGAGTGCCGCACTGTCAGAGGGTCAGTACTGAGGGAGTGCCGCACTGTCAGAGGGTCAGTACTGAGGGAGTGCCGCACTGTCAGAGTGTCAGTACTGAGGGAGTGCCGCACTGTCAGAGGGTCAGTACTGAGGGAGCGCCGCACTGACAGAGGGTCAGTACTGAGGGAGTGCCGCACTGTCAGAGGGTCAGTACTTAGGGAGTGCCGCACTGACAGAGGGTCAGTACTGAGGGAGTGCCGCACTGTCAGAGGGTCAGTACTGAGGGAGCGCCGCAATGTCAGAGAGACAGTACTGAGGGAGTGCCGCACTGTCAAAGGGTCAGTACTGGGGGAGCGCCGCACTGTCAGAGGGTAAGTACTGAGGGAGTGCCGCACTGTCAGAGGGTCAGTACTGGGGGAGCGCCGCACTGTCAAAGGGTCAGTACTGAGGGAGAGCCGCACTGTCAGAGGGTCAGTACTGAGGGAGTGCCGTACTGTCAGAGTGTCAGTACTGAGGGAGCGGCGCACTGGCAGAGGGTCAGTACTGAGGGAGCGCCGCACTGTCAGAGGGTAAGTACTGAGGGAGTGCCGCACTGTCAGAGGGTCAGTACTGGGGGAGCGCCGCACTGTCAGAGGGTCAGTACTGAGGGAGAGCCGCACTGTCAGAGGGTCAGTACTGAGGGAGTGCCGTACTGTCAGAGTGTCAGTACTGAGGGAGTGCCGCACTGGCAGAGGGTCAGTACTGAGGGAGCGGCGCCCTGTCAGAGGGTCAGTACTGAGGGAGCGGCGCGCTGTCAGAGGGTCAGTACTGAGGGAGTGCCGCACTGTCAGAGGGTCAGTACTGAGGGAGTGCCGCACTGTCAGAGTGTCAGTACTGAGGGAGTGCCGCACTGGCAGAGGGTCAGTACTGAGGGAGCGGCGCACTGTCAGAGGGTCAGTACTGAGGGAGCGGCGCGCTGTCAGAGTGTCAGTACTGAGGGAGTGCCGCACTGTCAGAGGGTCAGTACTGAGGGAGTGCCGCACTGTCAGAGGGTCAGTACTGAGGGAGTGCCGCACTGTCAGAGGGTCAGTACTGAGGGAGTGCCGCACTGTCAGAGTGTCAGTACTGAGGGAGTGCCGCACTGTCAGAGGGTCAGTACTGAGGGAGCGCCGCACTGTCAGAGCGTCAGTACTGAAGGAGCGCCGCACTGTCAGAGGGTCAGGACTGAGGGAGCGCCGCACTGTCAGAGGGTCAGTACAGAGGGAGTGCCGCACTGTCAGGGGGTCAGTACTGAGGGAGTGCCGCACTGTCAGAGGGTCAGTACTGAGGGAGTGCCGCACTGTCAGAGGGTCAGTACTGAGGAAGCGCCGAACTGTCAGAGGGTCAGTACTGAGGGAGTGCCGCACTGTCAGAGGGTCAGGACTGAGGAAGCGCCGAACTGTCAGAGGGTCAGTACTGAGGGAGTGCCGCACTGTCAGAGGGTCAATACTGAGGGAGTGCTGCACTGTCAGAGGGTTAGTACTGAGGGAGTGCCGCACTGTCAGAGGGTCAGTACAGAGAGAGTCCCGCACTGTCAGAGAGTCAGTACTGAGGGAGTGCTGCACTGTCAGAGGGTCAGTACTGAGGGTGTGCCGTACTGTCAGAGGGTCAGTACTGAGGGAGCGCCGCACTGTCAGAGGGTCAGTACTGAGGGAGTGCCGCACTGTCAGAGGGTCAGTACTGAGGGAGTGCTGCACTGTCAGAGGGTCCATACTGAGGGAGCACCGCACTGTCAGAGGGTCAGTACTGAGGGAGTGCTGCACTGTAAGAGGGTCAGTACTGAGGGAGCGCTGCACTGTCAGAGGGTCAGTACTGAGGGAGCGCCGCACTGTCAGTGGGTTAGTACTGAGGGAGCGCCGCACTGTCAGAGGGTCAGTACTGAGGGAGTGCCGCACTGTCAGAGGGTCAGTACTGAGGGAGTGCCGCACTGTCAGAGGGTCAGTACTGAGGGAGCGTTGCACTGTCAGAGGGTCAGTACTGAGGGAGTGCTGCACTATCAGAGGGTCAGTACTGAGGGAGTGCCGCACTGTCAGAGGGTCAGTACTGAGGGAGCGCCGCACTGTCAGAGGGTAAGTACTGAGGGAGTGCCGCACTGTCAGAGGGTCAGTACTGGGGGAGGGCCGCACTGTCAGAGGGTCAGTACTGAGGGAGTGCCGCACTGTCAGAGTGTCAGTACTGAGGGAGTGCCGCACTGTCAGAGGGTCAGTACTGAGGGAGCGGCGCACTGTCAGAGGGTCAGTACTGAGGGAGCGGCGCACTGTCAGAGTGTCAGTACTGAGGGAGTGCCGCACTGTCAGAGGGTCAGTACTGAGGGAGTGCCGCACTGTCAGAGGGTCAGTACTGAGGGAGTGCCGCACTGTCAGAGGGTCAGTACTGAGGGAGTGCCGCACTGTCAGAGTGTCAGTACTGAGGGAGTGCCGCACTGTCAGAGGGTCAGTACTGAGGGAGCGCCGCACTGACAGAGGGTCAGTACTGAGGGAGTGCCGCACTGTCAGAGGGTCAGTACTTAGGGAGTGCCGCACTGACAGAGGGTCAGTACTGAGGGAGTGCCGCACTGTCAGAGGGTCAGGACTGAGGGAGCGCCGCAATGTCAGAGAGACAGTACTGAGGGAGTGCCGCACTGTCAAAGGGTCAGTACTGAGGGAGCGCCGCACTGTCAGAGGGTCAGTACTGGGGGAGCGCCGCACTGTCAGAGGGTCAGTACTGAGGGAGAGCCGCACTGTCAGAGGGTCAGTACTGAGGGAGTGCCGTACTGTCAGAGTGTCAGTACTGAGGGAGTGCCGCACTGGCAGAGGGTCAGTACTGAGGGAGCGGCGCACTGTCAGAGGGTCAGTACTGAGGGAGCGGCGCGCTGTCAGAGGGTCAGTACTGAGGGAGTGCCGCACTGTCAGAGGGTCAGTACTGAGGGAGTGCCGCACTGTCAGAGTGTCAGTACTGAGGGAGTGCCGCACTGGCAGAGGGTCAGTACTGAGGGAGCGGCGCACTGTCAGAGGGTCAGTACTGAGGGAGCGGCGCGCTGTCAGAGTGTCAGTACTGGGGGTGGGCCGCACTGTCAGAGGGTCAGTACTGAGGGAGTGCCGCACTGTCAGAGTGTCAGTACTGAGGGAGTGCCGCACTGTCAGAGGGTCAGTACTGACGGAGCGCCGCACTGTCAGAGGGTCAGTACTGAGGGAGTGCCGCACTGTCAGAGGGTCAGTACTGAGGGAGCGCCGCAATGTCAGAGAGACAGTACTGAGGGAGTGCCGCACTGTCAGAGGGTCAGTACTGAGGGAGCGCCGCACTGTCAGAGGGTAAGTACTGAGGGAGTGCCGTACTGTCAGAGTGTCAGTACTGAGGGAGTGCCGCACTGTCAGAGGGTCAGTACTGAGGGAGCGCCGCACTGGCAGAGGGTCAGTACTGAGGGAGCGGCGCACTGTCAGAGTGTCAGTACTGAGGGAGTGCCGCACTGTCAGAGGGTCAGTACTGAGGGAGTGCCGCACTGTCAGAGGGTCAGTACTGAGGGAGTGCTGCACTGTCAGAGGGTCAGTACTGAGGGAGTGCCGCACTGTCAGAGGGTCAGTACTGAGGGAGTGCCGCACTGTCAGAGGGTCAGTACTGAGGGAGTGCCGCACTGTCAGAGGGTCAGTACTGAGGGAGTGCCGCACTGTCAGAGTGTCAGTACTGAGGGAGTGCCGCACTGTCAGAGGGTCAGTACTGAGGGAGCGCCGCACTGACAGAGGGTCAGTACTGAGGGAGTGCCGCACTGTCAGAGGGTCAGTACTTAGGGAGTGCCGCACTGACAGAGGGTCAGTACTGAGGGAGTGCCGCACTGTCAGAGGGTCAGTACTGAGGGTGCGCCGCAATGTCAGAGAGACAGTACTGAGGGAGAGCCGCACTGTCAGAGGGTCAGTACTGAGGGAGTGCCGTACTGTCAGAGTGTCAGTACTGAGGGAGTGCCGCACTGGCAGAGGGTCAGTACTGAGGGAGCGGCGCACTGTCAGAGGGTCAGTACTGAGGGAGCGGAGCGCTGTCAGAGGGTCAGTACTGAGGGAGTGCCGCACTGTCAGAGGGTCAGTACTGAGGGAGTGCCGCACTGTCAGAGTGTCAGTACTGAGGGAGTGCCGCACTGGCAGAGGGTCAGTACTGAGGGAGCGGCGCACTGTCAGAGGGTCAGTACTGAGGGAGCGGCGCGCTGTCAGAGTGTCAGTACTGGGGGAGGGCCGCACTGTCAGAGGGTCAGTACTGAGGGAGTGCCGCACTGTCAGAGTGTCAGTACTGAGGGAGTGCCGCACTGTCAGAGGGTCAGTACTGAGGGAGTGCCGCACTGTCAGAGGGTCAGTACTGAGGGAGTGCCGCACTGTCAGAGTGTCAGTACTGAGGGAGTGCCGCACTGTCAGAGGGTCAGTACTGAGGGAGCGCCGCACTGTCAGAGCGTCAGTACTGAAGGAGCGCCGCACTGTCAGAGGGTCAGGACTGAGGGAGTGCCGCACTGTCAGAGGGTCAGTACAGAGGGAGTGCCGCACTGTCAGGGGGTCAGTACTGAGGGAGTGCCGCACTGTCAGAGGGTCAGTACTGAGGGAGTGCCGCACTGTCAGAGGGTCAGTACTGAGGAAGCGCCGAACTGTCAGAGGGTCAGTATTGAGGGAGCGCCGCACTGTCCGATGGTCAGTACTGAGGGAGTGCCGCACTGTCAGAGGGTCAGTACTGAGGGAGTGCTGCACTGTCAGAGGGTCAGTACTGAGGGAGCGCCGCACTGTCAGAGGGTCAGTACTGAGGGAGCGGCGCACTGTCAGAGGGTCAGTACTGAGGGAGCGGCGCACTGTCAGAGTGTCAGTACTGAGGGAGTGCCGCACTGTCAGAGGGTCAGTACTGAGGGAGTGCCGCACTGTCAGAGGGTCAGTACTGAGGGAGTGCCGCACTGTCAGAGGGTCAGTACTGAGGGAGTGCCGCACTGTCAGAGTGTCAGTACTGAGGGAGTGCCGCACTGTCAGAGGGTCAGTACTGAGGGAGCGCCGCACTGACAGAGGGTCAGTACTGAGGGAGTGCCGCACTGTCAGAGGGTCAGTACTTAGGGAGTGCCGCACTGACAGAGGGTCAGTACTGAGGGAGTGCCGCACTGTCAGAGGGTCAGTACTGAGGGAGCGCCGCAATGTCAGAGAGACAGTACTGAGGGAGTGCCGCACTGTCAAAGGGTCAGTACTGAGGGAGCGCCGCACTGTCAGAGGGTCAGTACTGGGGGAGCGCCGCACTGTCAGAGGGTCAGTACTGAGGGAGAGCCGCACTGTCAGAGGGTCAGTACTGAGGGAGTGCCGTACTGTCAGAGTGTCAGTACTGAGGGAGTGCCGCACTGGCAGAGGGTCAGTACTGAGGGAGCGGCGCACTGTCAGAGGGTCAGTACTGAGGGAGCGGCGCGCTGTCAGAGGGTCAGTACTGAGGGAGTGCCGCACTGTCAGAGTGTCAGTACTGAGGGAGTGCCGCACTGGCAGAGGGTCAGTACTGAGGGAGCGGCGCACTGTCAGAGGGTCAGTACTGAGGGAGCGGCGCGCTGTCAGAGTGTCAGTACTGGGGGAGGGCCGCACTGTCAGAGGGTCAGTACTGAGGGAGTGCCGCACTGTCAGAGTGTCAGTACTGAGGGAGTGCCGCACTGTCAGAGGGTCAGTACTGAGGGAGCGGCGCACTGTCAGAGTGTCAGTACTGAGGGAGTGCCGCACTGTCAGAGGGTCAGTACTGAGGGAGCGCCGCAATGTCAGAGAGACAGTACTGAGGGAGTGCCGCACTGTCAGAGGGTCAGTACTGAGGGAGCGCCGCACTGTCAGAGGGTAAGTACTGAGGGAGTGCCGCACTGTCAGAGGGTCAGTACTGGGGGAGCGCCGCACTGTCAGAGGGTCAGTACTGAGGGAGAGCCGCACTGTCAGAGGGTCAGTACTGAGGGAGTGCCGTACTGTCAGAGTGTCAGTACTGAGGGAGTGCCGCACTGTCAGAGGGTCAGTACTGAGGGAGCGCCGCACTGGCAGAGGGTCAGTACTGAGGGAGCGGCGCACTGTCAGAGTGTCAGTACTGAGGGAGTGCCGCACTGTCAGAGGGTCAGTACTGAGGGAGTGCCGCACTGTCAGAGGGTCAGTACTGAGGGAGTGCCGCACTGTCAGAGGGTCAGTACTGAGGGAGTGCCGCACTGTCAGAGGGTCAGTACTGAGGGAGCGCCGCACTGTCAGAGCGTCAGTACTGAGGGAGCGCCGCACTGTCGGAGGGTCAGTACTGAGGGAGTGCATCACTGTCAGAGGGTCAGTACTGAGGGAGTGCTGCACTGTCAGAGGGTCAGTACTGAGGGAGTGCCGCACTGTCAAGAGGGTCAGTACTGAGGGAGTGCCGCACTGTCAGAGGGTCAGTACTGAGGGAGTGCTGCACTGTCAGAGGGTCAGTACTGAGGGAGTGCCGCACTGTCAGAGGGTCAGTACTGAGGGAGCGCCGCACTGTCAGAGGGTCAGTACTGAGGGAGTGCTGCACTGTCAGAGGGTCAGTACTGAGGGAGTGCCGCACTGTCAGAGGGTCAGTACTGAGGGAGCGCCGCACTGTCAGAGCGTCAGTACTGAGGGAGCGCCGCACTGTCGGAGGGTCAGTACTGAGGGAGTGCATCACTGTCAGAGGGTCAGTACTGAGGGAGTGCCGCACTGTCAGAGGGTCAGTACTGAGGGAGTGCCGCACTGTCAGAGGGTCAGTACTGAGGGAGCGCCGCACTGACAGAGGGTCAGTACTGAGGGAGCGCCACACTGTCAGAGGGTCAGTACTGAGGGAGTGCATCACTGTCAGAGGGTCAGTACTGAGGGAGTGCCGCACTGTCAGAGGGTCAGTACTGAGGGAGCGCCGCACTGTCAGACGGTCAGTACTGAGGGTGTGCCGCACTGACAGAGGGTCAGTACTGAGGGAGTGCCGCACTGTCAGAGGGTCAGTACTGAGGGAGCGCCGCACTGTCAGAGCGTCAGTACTAAGGGAGCGCCGCACTGTCAGAGGGTCAGTACTGAGGGAGTGCCACACTGACAGAGGGTCAGTACAGAGGGAGTGCCGCACTGTCAGAGGGTCAGTACTGAGGGAGTGCCGGAATGTCAGAGAGTCAGTACTGAGGGTGTGCCGCACTGTCAAAGGGTCAGTACTGAGGGAGTGCCGCACTGTCAGAGGGTCAGTACCGAGGGAGTGCTGCACTGTCAGAGGGTAAGTACTGAGGGAGCGGCGCACTGTCAGAGGGTCAGTCCTGAGGGAGCGGCGCACTGTCAGAGGGTCAGTATTGAGGGAGTGCCGCACTGTCAGAGGGTCAGTACTGAGGGAGCGCTGCACTGTCAGAGGGTCAGTACTGAGGGAGTGCCGCACTGTCAGGGGGTCAGTACTGAGGGAGTGCCGCACTGTCAGAGGGTCAGTACTGAGGGAGTGCCGCACTGTCAGTGGGTCAGTATTGAGGGAGTGCCGCACTGTCAGAGAGTCAGTACTGAGGGAGTGCCGCAATGTCAGAGAGTCAGTCCTGAGGGAGTGCCGCACTGTCAGAGGGTCAGTACTGGGGGAGTGCCGCATTGTCAGAGGGTCAGTACTGAGGGAGTTCCGCACTGTCAGAGGGTCAGTACTGAGGGAGTGCCACACTGTCAGAGGGTCAGAACTGGGGGAGTGCTGCACTGTCAGAGGGTCAGTACTGAGGGAGTGCTGCACTGTCAGAGGGTCAGTACTGAGGGAGTGCCGCAATGTCAGAGGGTCAGTACTGAGGGAGTGCCGCACTGTCAGAGGGTCAGTACTGAGGGAGCGCCGCACTGTCAGAGGGTCAGTACTGAGGGAGCGCCGCACTGTCAGAGGGTCAGTACTGAGGGAGCGTTGCACTGTCAGAGGGTCGGTACTGAGGGAGTGCTGCACTGTCAGAGGGTCAGTACTGAGGGAGTGCCGCACTGTCAGAGGGTCAGTACTGAGGGAGTGCCGCACTGTCAGAGGGTCAGTACTGAGGGAGTGCCGCACTGTCAGAGGGTCAGTACTGAGGGAGCGGCGCACTGTCAGAGGGTCAGTACTGAGGGAGCGGCGCACTGTCAGAGTGTCAGTACTGAGGGAGTGCCGCACTGTCAGAGGGTCAGTACTGAGGGAGTGCCGCACTGTCAGAGGGTCAGTACTGAGGGAGTGCCGCACTGTCAGAGGGTCAGTACTGAGGGAGTGCCGCACTGTCAGAGTGTCAGTACTGAGGGAGTGCCGCACTGACAGAGGGTCAGTACTGAGGGAGTGCTGCACTGTCAGAGGGTCAGTACTGAGGGAGCGGCGCACTGTCAGAGTGTCAGTACTGAGGGAGTGCCGCACTGTCAGAGGGTCAGTACTGAGGGAGTGCCGCACTGTCAGAGGGTCAGTACTGAGGGAGTGCCGCACTGTCAGAGGGTCAGTACTGAGGGAGTGCCGCACTGTCAGAGTGTCAGTACTGAGGGAGTGCCGCACTGTCAGAGGGTCAGTACTGAGGGAGCGCCGCAATGTCAGAGAGACAGTACTGAGGGAGTGCCGCACTATCAAAGGGTCAGTACTGAGGGAGCGCCGCACTGTCAGAGGGTAAGTACTGAGGGAGTGCCGCACTGTCAGAGGGTCAGTACTGGGGGAGCGCCGCACTGTCAGAGGGTCAGTACTGAGGGAGAGCCGCACTGTCAGAGGGTCAGTACTGAGGGAGTGCCGTACTGTCAGAGTGTCAGTACTGAGGGAGTGCCGCACTGGCAGAGGGTCAGTACTGAGGGAGCGGCGCACTCTCAGAGGGTCAGTACTGAGGGAGCGGCGCGCTGTCAGAGGGTCAGTACTGAGGGAGTGCCGCACTGTCAGAGGGTCAGTACTGAGGGAGTGCCGCACTGTCAGAGTGTCAGTACTGAGGGAGTGCCGCACTGGCAGAGGGTCAGTACTGAGGGAGCGGCGCACTGTCAGAGGGTCAGTACTGAGGGAGCGGCGCGCTGTCAGAGGGTCAGTACTGAGGGAGTGCCGCACTGTCAGAGGGTCAGTACTGAGGGAGTGCCGCACTGTCAGAGGGTCAGTACTGAGGGAGTGCCGCACTGTCAGAGGGTCAGTACTGAGGGAGTGCCGCACTGTCAGAGTGTCAGTACTGAGGGAGTGCCGCACTGTCAGAGGGTCAGTAGTGAGGGAGCGCCGCACTGTCAGAGCGTCAGTACTGAAGGAGCGCCGCACTGTCAGAGGGTCAGGACTGAGGGAGTGCCGCACTGTCAGAGGGTCAGTACAGAGGGAGTGCCGCACTGTCAGGGGGTCAGTACTGAGGGAGTGCCGCACTGTCAGAGGGTCTGTACTGAGGGAGTGCCGCACTGTCAGAGGGTCAGTACTGAGGAAGCGCCGAACTGTCAGAGGGTCAGTATTGAGGGAGCGCCGCACTGTCCGATGGTCAGTACTGAGGGAGTGCCGCACTGTCAGAGGGTCAGTACTGAGGGAGTGCTGCACTGTCAGAGGGTCAGTACTGAGGGAGCGCCGCACTGTCAGAGGGTCAGTACTGAGGGAGCGGCGCACTGTCAGAGGGTCAGTACTGAGGGAGCGGCGCACTGTCAGAGTGTCAGTACTGAGGGAGTGCCGCACTGTCAGAGGGTCAGTACTGAGGGAGTGCCGCACTGTCAGAGGGTCAGTACTGAGGGAGTGCCGCACTGTCAGAGGGTCAGTACTGAGGGAGTGCCGCACTGTCAGAGTGTCAGTACTGAGGGAGTGCCGCACTGTCAGAGGGTCAGTACTGAGGGAGCGCCGCACTGACAGAGGGTCAGTACTGAGGGAGTGCCGCACTGTCAGAGGGTCAGTACTTAGGGAGTGCCGCACTGACAGAGGGTCAGTACTGAGGGAGTGCCGCACTGTCAGAGGGTCAGTACTGAGGGAGCGCCGCAATGTCAGAGAGACAGTACTGAGGGAGTGCCGCACTGTCAAAGGGTCAGTACTGAGGGAGCGCCGCACTGTCAGAGGGTCAGTACTGGGGGAGCGCCGCACTGTCAGAGGGTCAGTACTGAGGGAGAGCCGCACTGTCAGAGGGTCAGTACTGAGGGAGTGCCGTACTGTCAGAGTGTCAGTACTGAGGGAGTGCCGCACTGGCAGAGGGTCAGTACTGAGGGAGCGGCGCACTGTCAGAGGGTCAGTACTGAGGGAGCGGCGCGCTGTCAGAGGGTCAGTACTGAGGGAGTGCCGCACTGTCAGAGGGTCAGTACTGAGGGAGTGCCGCACTGTCAGAGTGTCAGTACTGAGGGAGTGCCGCACTGGCAGAGGGTCAGTACTGAGGGAGCGGCGCACTGTCAGAGGGTCAGTACTGAGGGAGCGGCGCGCTGTCAGAGTGTCAGTACTGGGGGAGGGCCGCACTGTCAGAGGGTCAGTACTGAGGGAGTGCCGCACTGTCAGAGTGTCAGTACTGAGGGAGTGCCGCACTGTCAGAGGGTCAGTACTGAGGGAGCGGCGCACTGTCAGAGTGTCAGTACTGAGGGAGTGCCGCACTGTCAGAGGGTCAGTACTGAGGGAGCGCCGCAATGTCAGAGAGACAGTACTGAGGGAGTGCCGCACTGTCAGAGGGTCAGTACTGAGGGAGCGCCGCACTGTCAGAGGGTAAGTACTGAGGGAGTACCGCACTGTCAGAGGGTCAGTACTGGGGGAGCGCCGCACTGTCAGAGGGTCAGTACTGAGGGAGAGCCGCACTGTCAGAGGGTCAGTACTGAGGGAGTGCCGTACTGTCAGAGTGTCAGTACTGAGGGAGTGCCGCACTGTCAGAGGGTCAGTACTGAGGGAGCGCCGCACTGGCAGAGGGTCAGTACTGAGGGAGCGGCGCACTGTCAGAGTGTCAGTACTGAGGGAGTGCCGCACTGTCAGAGGGTCAGTACTGAGGGAGTGCCGCACTGTCAGAGGGTCAGTACTGAGGGAGTGCCGCACTGTCAGAGGGTCAGTACTGAGGGAGTGCCGCACTGTCAGAGGGTCAGTACTGAGGGAGTGCCGCACTGTCAGAGGGTCAGTACTGAGGGAGTGCCGCACTGTCAGAGGGTCAGTACTGAGGGAGTGCCGCACTGTCAGAGTGTCAGTACTGAGGGAGTGCCGCACTGTCAGAGGGTCAGTACTGAGGGAGCGCCGCACTGACAGAGGGTCAGTACTGAGGGAGTGCCGCACTGTCAGAGGGTCAGTACTTAGGGAGTGCCGCACTGACAGAGGGTCAGTACTGAGGGAGTGCCGCACTGTCAGAGGGTCAGTACTGAGGGTGCGCCGCAATGTCAGAGAGACAGTACTGAGGGAGAGCCGCACTGTCAGAGGGTCAGTACTGAGGGAGTGCCGTACTGTCAGAGTGTCAGTACTGAGGGAGTGCCGCACTGGCAGAGGGTCAGTACTGAGGGAGCGGCGCACTGTCAGAGGGTCAGTACTGAGGGAGCGGCGCGCTGTCAGAGGGTCAGTACTGAGGGAGTGCCGCACTGTCAGAGGGTCAGTACTGAGGGAGTGCCGCACTGTCAGAGTGTCAGTACTGAGGGAGTGCCGCACTGGCAGAGGGTCAGTACTGAGGGAGCGGCGCACTGTCAGAGGGTCAGTACTGAGGGAGCGGCGCGCTGTCAGAGTGTCAGTACTGGGGGAGGGCCGCACTGTCAGAGGGTCAGTACTGAGGGAGCGCCGCACTGTCAGAGTGTCAGTACTGAGGGAGTGCCGCACTGTCAGAGGGTCAGTACTGAGGGAGCGGCGCACTGTCAGAGGGTCAGTACTGAGGGAGCGGCGCACTGTCAGAGTGTCAGTACTGAGGGAGTGCCGCACTGTCAGAGGGTCAGTACTGAGGGAGTGCCGCACTGTCAGAGGGTCAGTACTGAGGGAGTGCCGCACTGTCAGAGGGTCAGTACTGAGGGAGTGCCGCACTGTCAGAGTGTCAGTACTGAGGGAGTGCCGCACTGACAGAGGGTCAGTACTGAGGGAGTGCTGCACTGTCAGAGGGTCAGTACTGAGGGAGCGGCGCACTGTCAGAGTGTCAGTACTGAGGGAGTGCCGCACTGTCAGAGGGTCAGTACTGAGGGAGTGCCGCACTGTCAGAGGGTCAGTACTGAGGGAGTGCCGCACTGTCAGAGGGTCAGTACTGAGGGAGTGCCGCACTGTCAGAGTGTCAGTACTGAGGGAGTGCCGCACTGTCAGAGGGTCAGTACTGAGGGAGCGCCGCAATGTCAGAGAGACAGTACTGAGGGAGTGCCGCACTGTCAAAGGGTCAGTACTGAGGGAGCGCCGCACTGTCAGAGGGTAAGTACTGAGGGAGTGCCGCACTGTCAGAGGGTCAGTACTGGGGGAGCGCCGCACTGTCAGAGGGTCAGTACTGAGGGAGAGCCGCACTGTCAGAGGGTCAGTACTGAGGGAGTGCCGTACTGTCAGAGTGTCAGTACTGAGGGAGTGCCGCACTGGCAGAGGGTCAGTACTGAGGGAGCGGCGCACTGTCAGAGGGTCAGTACTGAGGGAGCGGCGCGCTGTCAGAGGGTCAGTACTGAGGGAGTGCCGCACTGTCAGAGGGTCAGTACTGAGGGAGTGCCGCACTGTCAGAGTGTCAGTACTGAGGGAGTGCCGCACTGGCAGAGGGTCAGTACTGAGGGAGCGGCGCACTGTCAGAGGGTCAGTACTGAGGGAGCGGCGCGCTGTCAGAGTGTCAGTACTGAGGGAGTGCCGCACTGTCAGAGGGTCAGTACTGAGGGAGTGCCGCACTGTCAGAGGGTCAGTACTGAGGGAGTGCCGCACTGTCAGAGGGTCAGTACTGAGGGAGTGCCGCACTGTCAGAGTGTCAGTACTGAGGGAGTGCCGCACTGTCAGAGGGTCAGTACTGAGGGAGCGCCGCACTGTCAGAGCGTCAGTACTGAAGGAGCGCCGCACTGTCAGAGGGTCAGGACTGAGGGAGTGCCGCACTGTCAGAGGGTCAGTACAGAGGGAGTGCCGCACTGTCAGGGGGTCAGTACTGAGGGAGTGCCGCACTGTCAGAGGGTCAGTACTGAGGGAGTGCCGCACTGTCAGAGGGTCAGTACTGAGGAAGCGCCGAACTGTCAGAGGGTCAGTATTGAGGGAGCGCCGCACTGTCCGATGGTCAGTACTGAGGGAGTGCCGCACTGTCAGAGGGTCAGTACTGAGGGAGTGCTGCACTGTCAGAGGGTCAGTACTGAGGGAGCGCCGCACTGTCAGTGGGTTAGTACTGAGGGAGCGCCGCACTGTCAGAGGGTCAGTACTGAGGGAGTGCTGCACTGTCAGAGGGTCAGTACTGAGGGAGCGCCGCACTGTCAGTGGGTTAGTACTGAGGGAGCGCCGCACTGTCAGAGTGTCAGTACTGAGGGAGTGCCGCACTGGCAGAGGGTCAGTACTGAGGGAGCGGCGCACTGTCAGAGGGTCAGTACTGAGGGAGTGCCGCACTGTCAGAGAGTGAGTACTGAGGGAGCGGCGCGCTGTCAGAGGGTCAGTACTGAGGGAGTGCCGCACTGTCAGAGGGTCAGTACTGAGGGAGTGCCGCACTGTCAGAGTGTCAGTACTGAGGGAGTGCCGCACTGGCAGAGGGTCAGTACTGAGGGAGCGGCGCACTGTCAGAGGGTCAGTACTGAGGGAGTGCTGCACTGTCAGAGGGTCAGTACTGAGGGAGCGGCGCGCTGTCAGAGTGTCAGTACTGGGGGAGGGCCGCACTGTCAGAGGGTCAGTACTGAGGGAGTGCCGCACTGTCAGAGGGTCAGTACTGAGGGAGTGCTGCACTGTCAGAGGGTCAGTACTGAGGGAGTGCCGCACTGTCAGAGTGTCAGTACTGAGGGAGTGCCGCACTGTCAGAGGGTCAGTACTGAGGGAGCGGCGCACTGTCAGAGGGTCAGTACTGAGGGAGCGGCGCGCTGTCAGAGTGTCAGTACTGGGGGAGGGCCGCACTGTCAGAGGGTCAGTACTGAGGGAGTGCCGCACTGTCAGAGGGTCAGTACTGAGGGAGTGCTGCACTGTCAGAGGGTCAGTACTGAGGGAGTGCCGCACTGTCAGAGTGTCAGTACTGAGGGAGTGCCGCACTGTCAGAGGGTCAGTACTGAGGGAGCGGCGCACTGTCAGTAGGGTCAGTACTGAGGGAGCGGCGCACTGTCAGAGGGTCAGTACTGAGGGAGCGCCGCACTGACAGAGGGTCAGTACTGAGGGAGTGCCGCACTGTCAGAGGGTCAGTACTGAGGGAGCGCCGCACTGACAGAGGGTCAGTACTGAGGGAGTGCCGCACTGTCAGAGGGTCAGTACTTAGGGAGTGCCGCACTGACAGAGGGTCAGTACTGAGGGAGTGCCGCACTGTCAGAGGGTCAGTACTGAGGGAGCGCCGCAATGTCAGAGAGACAGTACTTAGGGAGTGCCGCACTGTCAGAGGGTCAGTACTGAGGGAGTGCCGCACTGTCAGAGGGTCAGTACTGAGGGAGCGCCGCACTGTCAGAGGGTAAGTACTGAGGGAGTGCCGCACTGTCAGAGGGTCAGTACTGGGGGAGCGCCGCACTGTCAGAGGGTCAGTACTGAGGGAGCGGCGCGCTGTCAGAGGGTCAGTACTGAGGGAGTGCCGCACTGTCAGAGGGTCAGTACTGAGGGAGTGCCGCACTGTCAGAGTGTCAGTACTGAGGGAGTGCCGCACTGGCAGAGGGTCAGTACTGAGGGAGCGGCGCACTGTCAGAGGGTCAGTACTGAGGGAGCGGCGCGCTGTCAGAGTGTCAGTACAGAGGGAGTGCCGCACTGTCAGAGGGTCAGTACTGAGGGAGTGCCACACTGTCAGAGGGCCAGTACTGAGGGAGTGCCGCACTGTCAGAGGGTCAGTACTGAGGGAGTGCCGCACTGTCAGAGGGCCAGTACTGAGGGAGTGCCGCACTGTCAGAGTGTCAGTACTGAGGGAGTGCCGCACTGTCAGAGGGTCAGTACTGAGGGAGCGCCGCACTGTCAGAGCGTCAGTACTGAAGGAGCGCCGCACTGTCAGAGGGTCAGTACAGAGGGAGTGCCGCACTGTCAGGGGGTCAGTACTGAGGGAGTGCCGCACTGTCAGAGGGTCAGTACTGAGGGAGTGCCGCACTGTCAGAGGGTCAGTACTGAGGAAGCGCCGAACTGTCAGAGGGTCAGTACTGAGGGAGTGCCGCACTGTCAGAGGGTCAGGACTGAGGAAGCGCCGAACTGTCAGAGGGTCAGTACTGAGGGAGTGCCGCACTGTCAGAGGGTCAATACTGAGGGAGTGCTGCACTGTCAGAGGGTTAGTACTGAGGGAGTGCCGCACTGTCAGAGGGTCAGTACAGAGAGAGTGCCGCACTGTCAGAGAGTCAGTACTGAGGGAGTGCTGCACTGTCAGAGGGTCAGTACTGAGGGTGTGCCGTACTGTCAGAGGGTCAGTACTGAGGGAGCGCCGCACTGTCAGAGGGTCAGTACTGAGGGAGTGCCGCACTGTCAGAGGGTCAGTACTGAGGGAGTGCTGCACTGTCAGAGGGTCCATACTGAGGGAGCACCGCACTGTCAGAGGGTCAGTACTGAGGGAGTGCTGCACTGTAAGAGGGTCAGTACTGAGGGAGCGCCGCACTGTCAGAGGGTCAGTACTGAGGGAGTGCCGCACTGTCAGAGGGTCAGTACTGAGGGAGTGCCGCACTGTCAGAGGGTCAGTACTGAGGGAGTGCCGCACTGTCAGAGGGTCAGTACTGAGGGAGTGCCGCACTGTCAGAGTGTCAGTACTGAGGGAGTGCCGCACTGTCAGAGGTTCAGTACTGAGGGAGCGCCGCACTGACAGAGGGTCAGTACTGAGGGAGTGCCGCACTGTCAGAGGGTCAGTACTTAGGGAGTGCCGCACTGACAGAGGGTCAGTACTGAGGGAGTGCCGCACTGTCAGAGGGTCAGTACTGAGGGAGCGCCGCAATGTCAGAGAGACAGTACTGAGGGAGTGCCGTACTGTCAGAGTGTCAGTACTGAGGGAGAGCCGCACTGTCAGAGGGTCAGTACTGAGGGAGTGCCGTACTGTCAGAGTGTCAGTACTGAGGGAGTGCCGCACTGGCAGAGGGTCAGTACTGAGGGAGCGGCGCACTGTCAGAGGGTCAGTACTGAGGGAGCGGCGCGCTGTCAGAGGGTCAGTACTGAGGGAGTGCCGCACTGTCAGAGGGTCAGTACTTAGGGAGTGCCGCACTGACAGAGGGTCAGTACTGAGGGAGTGCCGCACTGTCAGAGGGTCAGTACTGAGGGAGCGCCGCAATGTCAGAGAGACAGTACTTAGGGAGTGCCGCACTGTCAGAGGGTCAGTACTGAGGGAGTGCCGCACTGTCAGAGGGTCAGTACTGAGGGAGCGCCGCACTGTCAGAGGGTAAGTACTGAGAGAGTGCCGCACTGTCAGAGGGTCAGTACTGGGGGAGCGCCGCACTGTCAGAGGGTCAGTACTGAGGGAGCGGCGCGCTGTCAGAGGGTCAGTACTGAGGGAGTGCCGCACTGTCAGAGGGTCAGTACTGAGGGGGTGCCGCACTGTCAGAGTGTCAGTACTGAGGGAGTGCCGCACTGGCAGAGGGTCAGTACTGAGGGAGCGGCGCACTGTCAGAGGGTCAGTACTGAGGGAGCGGCGCGCTGTCAGAGTGTCAGTACTGAGGGAGTGCCGCACTGTCAGAGGGTCAGTACTGAGGGAGTGCCACACTGTCAGAGGGCCAGTACTGAGGGAGTGCCGCACTGTCAGAGGGTCAGTACTGAGGGAGTGCCGCACTGTCAGAGGGCCAGTACTGAGGGAGTGCCGCACTGTCAGAGTGTCAGTACTGAGGGAGTGCCGCACTGTCAGAGGGTCAGTACTTAGGGAGTGCCGCACTGACAGAGGGTCAGTACTGAGGGAGTGCCGCACTGTCAGAGGGTCAGTACTGAGGGAGCGCCGCAATGTCAGAGAGACAGTACTGAGGGAGTGCCGTACTGTCAGAGTGTCAGTACTGAGGGAGAGCCGCACTGTCAGAGGGTCAGTACTGAGGGAGTGCCGTACTGTCAGAGTGTCAGTACTGAGGGAGTGCCGCACTGGCAGAGGGTCAGTACTGAGTGAGCGGCGCACTGTCAGAGGGTCAGTACTGAGGGAGCGGCGCGCTGTCAGAGGGTCAGTACTGAGGGAGTGCCGCACTGTCAGAGGGTCAGTACTTAGGGAGTGCCGCACTGACAGAGGGTCAGTACTGAGGGAGTGCCGCACTGTCAGAGGGTCAGTACTGAGGGAGCGCCGCAATGTCAGAGAGACAGTACTTAGGGAGTGCCGCACTGTCAGAGGGTCAGTACTGAGGGAGTGCCGCACTGTCAGAGGGTCAGTACTGAGGGAGCGCCGCACTGTCAGAGGGTAAGTACTGAGGGAGTGCCGCACTGTCAGAGGGTCAGTACTGGGGGAGCGCCGCACTGTCAGAGGGTCAGTACTGAGGGAGCGGCGCGCTGTCAGAGGGTCAGTACTGAGGGAGTGCCGCACTGTCAGAGGGTCAGTACTGAGGGAGTGCCGCACTGTCAGAGTGTCAGTACTGAGGGAGTGCCGCACTGGCAGAGGGTCAGTACTGAGGGAGCGGCGCACTGTCAGAGGGTCAGTACTGAGGGAGCGGCGCGCTGTCAGAGTGTCAGTACTGAGGGAGTGCCGCACTGTCAGAGGGTCAGTACTGAGGGAGTGCCACACTGTCAGAGGGCCAGTACTGAGGGAGTGCCGCACTGTCAGAGGGTCAGTACTGAGGGAGTGCCGCACTGTCAGAGGGCCAGTACTGAGGGAGTGCCGCACTGTCAGAGTGTCAGTACTGAGGGAGTGCCGCACTGTCAGAGGGTCAGTACTGAGGGAGCGCCGCACTGTCAGAGCGTCAGTACTGAAGGAGCGCCGCACTGTCAGAGGGTCAGTACAGAGGGAGTGCCGCACTGTCAGCGGGTCAGTACTGAGGGAGTGCCGCACTGTCAGAGGGTCAGTACTGAGGGAGTGCCGCACTGTCAGAGGGTCAGTACTGAGGAAGCGCCGCACTGTCAGAGGGTCAGTACTGAGGGAGTGCCGCACTGTCAGAGGGTCAGGACTGAGGAAGCGCCGAACTGTCAGAGGGTCAGTACTGAGGGAGTGCCGCACTGTCAGAGGGTCAATACTGAGGGAGTGCTGCACTGTCAGAGGGTTAGTACTGAGGGAGTGCCGCACTGTCAGAGGGTCAGTACAGAGAGAGTGCCGCACTGTCAGAGAGTCAGTACTGAGGGAGTGCTGCACTGTCAGAGGGTCAGTACTGAGGGTGTGCCGTACTGTCAGAGGGTCAGTACTGAGGGAGCGCCGCACTGTCAGAGGGTCAGTACTGAGGGAGTGCCGCACTGTCAGAGGGTCAGTACTGAGGGAGTGCTGCACTGTCAGAGGGTCCATACTGAGGGAGCACCGCACTGTCAGAGGGTCAGTACTGAGGGAGTGCTGCACTGTAAGAGGGTCAGTACTGAGGGAGCGCTGCACTGTCAGAGGGTCAGTACTGAGGGAGCGCCGCACTGTCAGTGGGTTAGTACTGAGGGAGCGCCGCACTGTCAGAGGGTCAGTACTGAGGGAGTGCCGCACTGTCAGAGGGTCAGTACTGAGGGAGTGCCGCACTGTCAGAGGGTCAGTACTGAGGGAGCGTTGCACTGTCAGAGGGTCAGTACTGAGGGAGTGCTGCACTATCAGAGGGTCAGTACTGAGGGAGTGCCGCACTGTCAGAGGGTCAGTACTGAGGGAGCGCCGCACTGTCAGAGGGTAAGTACTGAGGGAGTGCCGCACTGTCAGAGGGTCAGTACTGGGGGAGGGCCGCACTGTCAGAGGGTCAGTACTGAGGTAGTGCCGCACTGTCAGAGTGTCAGTACTGAGGGAGTGCCGCACTGTCAGAGGGTCAGTACTGAGGGAGCGGCGCACTGTCAGAGGGTCAGTACTGAGGGAGCGGCGCACTGTCAGAGTGTCAGTACTGAGGGAGTGCCGCACTGTCAGAGGGTCAGTACTGAGGGAGTGCCGCACTGTCAGAGGGTCAGTACTGAGGGAGTGCCGCACTGTCAGAGGGTCAATACTGAGGGAGTGCCGCACTGTCAGAGTGTCAGTACTGAGGGAGTGCCGCACTGTCAGAGGGTCAGTACTGAGGGAGCGCCGCACTGACAGAGGGTCAGTACTGAGGGAGTGCCGCACTGTCAGAGGGTCAGTACTTAGGGAGTGCCGCACTGGCAGAGGGTCAGTACTGAGGGAGCGGCGCACTGTCAGAGGGTCAGTACTGAGGGAGCGGCGCGCTGTCAGAGGGTCAGTACTGAGGGAGTGCCGCACAGTCAGAGGGTCAGTACTGAGGGAGTGCCGCACTGTCAGAGTGTCAGTACTGAGGGAGTGCCGCACTGGCAGAGGGTCAGTACTGAGGGAGCGGCGCACTGTCAGAGGGTCAGTACTGAGGGAGCGGCGCGCTGTCAGAGTGTCAGTACTGAGGGAGTGCCGCACTGTCAGAGGGTCAGTACTGAGGGAGTGCCGCACTGTCAGAGGGTCAGTACTGAGGGAGTGCCGCACTGTCAGAGGGTCAGTACTGAGGGAGTGCCGCACTGTCAGAGTGTCAGTACTGAGGGAGTGCCGCACTGTCAGAGGGTCAGTACTGAGGGAGCGCCGCACTGTCAGAGCGTCAGTACTGAAGGAGCGCCGCACTGTCAGAGGGTCAGGACTGAGGGAGTGCCGCACTGTCAGAGGGTCAGTACAGAGGGAGTGCCGCACTGTCAGGGGGTCAGTACTGAGGGAGTGCCGCACTGTCAGAGGGTCAGTACTGAGGGAGTGCCGCACTGTCAGAGGGTCAGTACTGAGGAAGCGCCGAACTGTCAGAGGGTCAGTACTGAGGGAGTGCCGCACTGTCAGAGGGTCAGGACTGAGGAAGCGCCGAACTGTCAGAGGGTCAGTACTGAGGGAGTGCCGCACTGTCAGAGGGTCAATACTGAGGGAGTGCTGCACTGTCAGAGGGTTAGTACTGAGGGAGTGCCGCACTGTCAGAGGGTCAGTACAGAGGGAGTGCCGCACTGTCAGAGAGTCAGTACTGAGGGAGTGCTGCACTGTCAGAGGGTCAGTACTGAGGGTGTGCCGTACTGTCAGAGGGTCAGTACTGAGGGAGCGCCGCACTGTCAGAGGGTCAGTACTGAGGGAGTGCCGCACTGTCAGAGGGTCAGTACTGAGGGAGTGCTGCACTGTCAGAGGGTCCATACTGAGGGAGCACCGCACTGTCAGAGGGTCAGTACTGAGGGAGTGCTGCACTGTAAGAGGGTCAGTACTGAGGGAGCGCTGCACTGTCAGAGGGTCAGTACTGAGGGAGCGCCGCACTGTCAGTGGGTTAGTACTGAGGGAGCGCCGCACTGTCAGAGGGTCAGTACTGAGGGAGTGCCGCACTGTCAGAGGGTCAGTACTGAGGGAGTGCCGCACTGTCAGAGGGTCAGTACTGAGGGAGTGCGGCACTGTCAGAGGGTCAGTACTGAGGGAGTGCCGCACTGTCAGAGGGTCTGTACTGAGGGAGTGCCGCACTGTCAGAGGGTCAGTACTGAGGGAGTGCGGCACTGGCAGAGGGTCAGTACTGAGGGAGCGCCGCACTGTCAGTGGGTTAGGACTGAGGGAGCGCCGCACTGTCAGAGGGTCAGTACTGAGGGAGTGCCGCACTGTCAGAGGGTCAGTACTGAGGGAGTGCCGCACTGTCAGAGGGTCAGTACTGAGGGAGTGCCGCACTGTCAGAGGGTCAGTACTGAGGGAGTGCCGCACTGTCAGAGGGTCAGTACTGAGGGAGTGCTCCACTGTCAGAGGGTCAGTACTGAGGGAGCGGCGCACTGTCAGAGGGTCAGTCCTGAGGGAGCGGCGCACTGTCAGAGGGTCAGTACTGAGGGAGTGCTGCACTGTCAGAGTGTCAGTACTGAGGGAGTGCCGCACTGTCAGAGGGTCAGTACTGAGGGAGTGCTGCAGTGTCAGAGGGTCAGTACTGAGGGAGCGGCGCACTGTCAGACGGTCAGTCCTGAGGGAGCGGCGCACTGTCAGAGGGTCAGTCCTGAGGGAGCGCCGCACTGTGAGAGTGTCAGTACTGAGGGAGTGCTGCACTGTCAGAGTGTCAGTACTGAGGGAGTGCCGCACTGTCAGAGGGTCAGTACTGAGGGAGCGCCGCACTGTGAGATTGTCAGTACTGAGGGAGTGCTGCACTGTCAGAGTGTCAGTACTGAGGGAGTGCTGCACTGTCAGAAGGTCAGTACTGAGGGAGCGGCGCACTGTCAGAGGGTCAGTCCTGAGGGAGTGCTGCACTGTCAGAGGGTCAGTACTGAGGGAGTGCCGCACTGTGAGAGTGTCAGTGCTGAGGGAGAGGCGCACTGTCAGTGGGTCAGTACTGAGGGAGTGCTGCACTGTCAGAGGGTCAGTACTGAGGGAGTGCTGCACTGTCAGAGTGACAGTACTGAGGGAGTGCTGCACTGTCAGAGGGTCAGTACTGAGGGAGTGCTGCACTGTCAGAGGGTCAGTACTGAGGGAGCGCCGCACTGTCAGAGGGTCAGTACTGAGGGAGTGCTGCACTGTCAGAGGGTCAGTACTGAGGGAGTGCCGCACTGTCAGAGTGTCAGTACTGAGGGAGTGCCGCACTGTCAGAGTGTCAGTACTGAGGGAGTGCCGCACTGTCAGAGGGTCAGTACTGAGGGAGCGGCGCACTGTCAGACGGTCAGTACTGAGGGAGCGGCGCACTGTCAGAGGGTCAGTGCTGAGGGAATGCTGCACTGTTAGAGGGTCAGTACTGAGGGAGAGCTGCACTGTCAGAGGTTTAGTACTAAGGGAGTGCTGCACTGTCAGAATGTCAGTACTGAGGGAGTGCTGCACTGTCAGAGGGTCAGTACTGAGGGAGCGCTGCACTGTCAGAGGGTCAGTACTGAGGGAGTGCTGCACTGTCAGAGGGTCAGTACTGAGGGAGTGCTGCACTGTCAGAGTGTCAGTACTGAGGGAGTGCTGCACTGTCAGAGGGTCAGTACTGAGGGAGTGCCGCACTCTCAGAGGGTCAGTAATGAGGGCGTCCCGCACTGTCAGAGGGTCAGTACTGAGGGAGTGCTGCACTGTCAGAGTGTCAGTACTGAGGGAGTGCCGCACTCTCAGAGGGTCAGTACTGAAGGAGCGCCGCACTGTAGAGGGTCAGTACTGAGGGAGTGCTGCACTGTCAGAGGGTCAGTACTGAGGGAGTGCTGCACTGTCAGAGGGTCAGTACCGAGGGAGTGCTGCACTGTCAGAGTGTCAGTACTGAGGGAGTGCCGCACTGTCAGAGTGTCAGTACTGAGGGAGTGCCGCACTGTCAGAGGGTCAGTACTGAGGGAGTGCGGCACTGTCAGAGTGTCAGTACTGAGGGAGTGCTGCGCTGTGAGGCATCAGGGATAACCCACTGCGCCACCCTGCTGCCCTGCCCTTCACAAGAATGTTCCCTGGAATGAAGAACTGGTGGTATGAGGAACGGTTGAGGACTCTGGGTCTGTAGTCGTTGGAGGAGGGGGGGATCTTATTGAAACTTACAGGATACTGCGAGGCCTGGATCGAGTGGACATGGAGAGGATGTTTCCACTTGTAGGAACAATTAGAAGCAGAGGACACCATCTCAGACTAAAGGGACGATCCTTTAAAACAGAGATGAGGAGGAATTTCTTCAGCCAGAGGGCGGTGAATCTGTGGAACTCTTTGCCGCAGAAGGCTGTGGAGGTCAAATCACTGAGTATCTCTAAGACAGAGATAGATCGGTTCTTGATCAATAAGTGGATCAGGGGTTATGGGGAGAAGGCAGGACAATGGGGATGAAAAAATATCAGCCATGATCGAATGGCGGAGCAGACTCGATGGGCTGAGCGGCCTAATATTGCTCCTATGTCTTTTGGTTCTCCACACGAAATGACGGTGACCACAGCGCTAAACCAAATAAACATTTATTGTTTTTTGAATCATTGGTTTCCAAAGACAGCTGCGATGCCAAGGGACTGGAACCCAGGAGGATGTGGGCAGAGATCTCAGCAAGATCCTCGCTTCCGATTGGGCATCACTCTCGACAACACCCACAGCCTGTTTACAAATCCCCAACTGTCCCCAACGAGAGAGAGGACTGAATTCAGCACCTAAACCCCAACTCTGAGAGTGAGAGAGAGGACTGAATTCAGCACCTATCCCCAACTCTCAGAGAGAGAGGACTGAATTCAGCACCTATCCCCAACTCTCAGAGAGAGAGGACTGAATTCAGCACCTAAACCCCAACTCTGAGAGAGAGGACTGAATTCAGCACCTATCCCCATCTCTCAGAGAGAGAGGACTGAATTCAGCACCTAAACCCCAACTCTCTGAGAGAGAGAGAGAGAGGACTGAATTCAGCACCTATCCCCAACTCTCAGAAGAGAGAGGACTGAATTCAGCACCTACGCCCAACTCTCTCAGAGAGGGCTGAATTCAGCACCTATCCCCAACTCTGTCAGAGAGGGCTGAATTCAGCACCTATCCCCAACTCTGTCAGAGAGAGGGAGGACTGAATTCAGCACCTAAACCCCAACTCTCTCAGAGAGAGAGGACTGAATTCAGCACCTAAACCCCAACTCTCTCAGAGAGAGAGGACTGAATTCAGCACCTAAACCCCAACTCTCTCAGAGAGAGAGGACTGAATTCAGCACCTAAACCCCAACTCTCTCAGAGAGAGAGGACTGAATTCAGCACCTATCCCCAACTCTCAGAAGAGAGAGAGAGGACTGAATTCAGCACCTACGCCCAACTCTCTCAGAGAGGACTGAATTCAGCACCTATCCCCAACTCTCTGAGAGTGAGAGGACTAAATTCAGCACCTATGCCCAACTCTCTCAGAGAGAGAGGGGACTGAATTCAGCACCTACATCTTTCCCTCACCAACCACCTGACCGACTCAACTCCCGACCTCACCATCCTGACCCCATCGTCATGATCCCCACTGACTTTGCACGCCTGACCCCCCACTGACCCCCATCGCCATGACCCCACTGACCTCACCCACCAAACCCCCCACTGACCCCATCATCGTGATCCCCACTGACCTCACCGCCCACTGACCCCATTGCCATGACCCCCACTGACCCCATCATCATGACCCCCCGCTGACCTCACCCTTCCGACCTCACCGACCTCGGCCATCTGACCTCACCCACCTGACCACCCCTCCCACTGACCTCACCCGCCTGACCCCCCCACTGACCTCACCCACCGCCATGACACCCGCTGACCCCATCATCGTGACCCCCACTGACCCCATCGCCATGACCCTCACTGACCTAACCCTTCTGACCTCAGCCACCTAAGCCCCCACTGACCCCATCGCCATGACCCCCACTGACCTCATCCTTCCGACCTCGGCCATCTGACCTGACCCGTCCCCCCACTGACCTCACCCATCGCCATGACGCCCACTGACCCCATCATCATGACCCCCGCTGACCTCACCCTTCCGACCTCGGCCATCTGACCTCACCCACCTGACCACCCCTCCCGCTGACCTCACCCGCCTGACCCTCCCCCACTGACCTCACCCACCGCCATGACGCCCGCTGACCCCATCATCGTGACCCCCACTGACCCCATCATCGTGACCCCCACTGACCCCATCGCCATGGCCCTCACTGACCTAACCCTTCCGACCTCAGCCACTTAAGCCCCCACTGACCCCCATCATCATGACCCCCGCTGACCTCACCCTTCCGACCCCACCGACCTCGGCCATCTGACCTCACCCACCTGACCACCCCTCCCACTGACCTCACCCGCCTGACCCCCCCCACGGACCTCACCCACCGCCATGACGCCCGCTGACCCCATCATCGTGACCCCCAACGACCCCATCGCTGTGACCCTCACTGACCTAACCCTTCTGACCTCAGCCACCTAAGCCCCCACTGACCCCATCGCCA
>NC_092711.1:11770238-11777665 GCF_047496885.1 Scyliorhinus torazame
GAGGGGTCTTTGATTATGCTGCCCCGCTTTCCCCAGGCAGCGGGAGGTGTAGATGGGAGTCAATGGATGGGAGGCAGGTTCGTGTGATGGACTGGGCGGTGTTCACGACTCTCTGAAGTTTCTTGCGGTCCTGGGCCGAGCAGTTGCCAAACCAGGCTGTGATGCAGCCCGATAGGATGCTTTCTATGGTGCATCTGTAAAAGTTTGTGAGAGTCAGTGTGGTCGTGCCGAAGGATGTGCGGAACTTACCGGAACGGATGATGGTCTGCCGCACAAACTGGGCTTTGTCCTCGGGCAGGCGTGCAGCTTCCTCCAATCCCTGACCAACTGGCGAAGAAATCAGAGTCACCTCCAGAGCTGTCCTCGTCGTATTCCGCAGTCAGACTCGGCTTGTAATATCCTGCAGGGGGTGGGGGGTGACACATCAGCAATCCCACTCAGACATACAGTCACAAAGGGAGAGACAGGCAACTCACATCCACAGGGGGAGAGACAGGCGACAGTACAGTCACAGAGAGGGAGAGACAGGCGACATTACAGTCTCAGAGGGGGGAGACAGGCGACATACAGTCTCAGAGAGGGAGAGACAGGCGACATACAGTCTCAGAGGGGGGAGACAGGCGACATACAGTCTCAGAGGGGGGAGACAGGCGACATACAGTCTCAGAGGGGGGAGACAGCGAAATACAGTCTCAGAGGGGGGAGACAGGCGACATACAGTCTCAGAGGGGGGAGACAGGCGACATACAGTCTCAGAGGGGGGAGACAGGCGACATACAGTCTCAGAGGGGGAGACAGGCGACATACAGTCTCAGAGGGGGGAGACAGGCGGCATACAGTCTCAGAGGGGGGAGACAGGCGACATACAGTCTCAGAGGGGGGAAGACAGGCGACATACAGTCTCAGAGCGGGGAGACAGGCGACATACAGTCTCAGAGGGGGAAGACAGGTGACATACAGTCTCAGATGGGGAGACAGGTGACATACAGTCACAGAGGGGGAGAGACAGGCGACTCACAGTCGCAGAGGGGAGAGACAGGCGACTCACAGTCGCAGAGGGGGAGAGACAGGCGACTCACAGTCGCGGAGAGGGAGAGACAAGCAACTCAGTCAGAGAGGGAGAGAGAGAGACAGGTGACATACAGTCACCGAGGGGAGAGACAGTCGACAGATAGTCACAGAGGGGGAGAGACAGGCGACATACAGTCACAGAGGGAGAGGGAGACAGGTGACATACAGTCACCGAGGGGAGAGACAGTCGACAGATAGTCACAGAGAGGGAGTGACAGGGCGACTCACAGTCACGGAGAGGGAGGCAGACAGGGAGGAAGGCGTCGAGCGAGGGAACCGTGGTTTACCAAGGAAGTGGAATCTCTTGTTAAGAGGAGAAGGAGGCCTATGTGAAGATGAAGTGTGAAGTTTCAGTTGGGGCGATGGATAGTTACAAGGTAGCGAGGAAGGATCTAAAGAGAGAGCTAAGACGAGCAAGGAGGGGACATGAGAAATATTTGGCAGGAAGGATCAAGGAAAACCCAAAAGCTTTCTCTAGGTATGTCAGAATAAGCGAATGACTAGGGAAAGAGTAGGACCAGTCAAGGACAGGGATGGGGAAATTGTGTGTGGAGTCTGAAGAGATAGGCGAGATACTAAATGAATATTTTTCATCAGTATTCACTCAGGAAAAAGATAATGTTGTGGAGGAGAATGCTGAGCCCCAGGCTAATAGAATAGATGGCATTGAGGTACGTAGGGAAGAGGTGTTGGCAATTCTGGACAGGCTGAAAATAGATAAGTCACCGGGACCTGATGGGATTTATCCTAGGATTCTCTGGGAGGCCAGGGAAGAGATTGCTGGACCTTTGGCTTTGATTTTTATGTCATCATTGGCTACAGGAATAGTGCCAGAGGACTGGAGGACAGCAAATGTGGTCCCTTTGTTCAAAAAGGGAGAGCAGAGACAACCCCGGCAACTATAGACCGGTGAGCCTCACGTCTGTAGTGGGTAAAGTCTTGGAGGGGATTATAAGAGACAAGATTTATAATCATCTTAGATAGGAATAATATGATCAGGGATAGTCAGCATGCTTTGTGAAGGGTAGGTCATGCCTCACAAACCTTATTGAGTTCTTTGAGAAGGTGACTGAACAGGTAGACGAGGGTAGAGCAGTTGATGTGGTGTATATGGATTTCAGCAAAGCATTTGATAAGGTTCCCCACGGTAGGCTATTGCAAAAAATACGGAGGTTGGGATTGAGGGTGATTTAGAGATGTGGAATCAGAAATTGGCTAGCTGAAAGAAGACAGAGGGTGGTGGTTGATGGGAAATGTTCAGAATGGAGTACAGTCACAAGTGGAGTACCACAAGGATCTGTTCTGGGGCCATTGCTGTTTGTCATTTTTATCAATGACCTAGAGGAAGGCGCAGAAGGGTGGTGAGTAAATTTGCAGACGATACTAAAGTCGGTGTGTTGTCGATAGTGTGGAAGGATGTAGCAGGTTACAGAGGGATATAGATAAGCTGCAGAGCTGGGCTGAGAGGTGGCAAATGGAGTTTAATGTAGAGAAGTGTGAGGTGATTCACTTTGGAAGGAATAACAGGAATGCGGAATATTTGGCTAATGGTAAAGTTCTTGAAAGTGTGGATGAGCAGAGGATCTAGGGTGTCCATGTACATAGATCCCTGAAAGTTGCCACCCAGGTTGATAGGGTTGTGAAGAAGGCCTATGGAGTGTTGGCCTTTATTTGGTAGAGGGATTGAGTTCCGGAGTCGGGAGGTCATGTTGCAGCCGTACAGAACTCTGGTACGGCCGCATTTGGAGTATTGCGTACAGTTCTGGTCACCGCATTATAGGAAGGACGTGAAGGCTTTGGAGCGGGTGCAGAGGAGATTTACCAGGATGTTGCCTGGTATGGAGGGAAAATCTTATGAGGAAAGGCTGATGGACTTGAGGTTGTTTTCGTTGGAGAGAAGAAGGTTAAGAGGAGACTTAATAGAGGCATACAAAATGATCAGGGGGTTGGATAGGGTGGACAGTGAGAGCCTTCTCCCGCGGATGGATATGGCTGGCACGAGGGAACATAACTTTAAACTGAAGGGGTAATAGATATAGGACAGAGGTCAGAGGTAGGTTCTTTACGCAAAGAGTAGTGAGGCCGTGGAATGCCCTACCTGCTACAGTAGTGAACTCGCCAACATTGAGGGCATTTAAAAAGTTTATTGGATAAACATATGGATGAAATGGGTATAGTGTAGGTTAGATGGCTTTTGGTTTCGGTTGCAACATCGTGGGCCGAAGGGCCTGTACTGCGCTGTATTGTTCTATGTTCTATGTTCTATACAGTCACAGAGAGGGAGAGACAGGCGACATACAGTCACAGAGGGAGGGAGAGGTGACTATCAGTTACACAGGGAGAGAGGCAACATACAGTCACAGAGGGAGAGAGACAGACGACTCACAGTCACAGAGAGGAGAGACAGGCGACTCACAGTCACGGAGAGGGAGAGACAGGCAACTCACAGTCACGGAGAGGGAGAGACAGGCGACTCAGTCACGGAGAGGGAGAGACAGGCCAACTCAGTCACAGGGGGGAGAGACGGGCGGCTCAGTCACAGAGGGAGAGACAGGCAACTCAGTCACAGAACGAGAGAGAGAGACAGGCGACATACAGTCATAGGGGGGAGAGACAGGCGTCTTACAGTCACAGGGGGGAGAGAGACAGGTGACAGGCAGTCACAGAGAGGGAGAGACAGGCAACATAGTCACAAAGGGAGAGACAGGCGACTCACAGTCACAGAGGGGGAGAGACAGGCGACTCACAGTCACAGATGGGGAGACAGGCAACTCAGTCACAGTGGGGGAGTGACAGGCAGCAGTCACAGAGGGAGAGACAGGCGACTCACAGTCACTGAGAGGAAGAGACAGGCAACACAGTCACAGAAGGGGAGGCAGGCGACTCACAGTCACAGAAGAGGGAGAGACAGGCAACTCACAGTCACAGAGAGGGAGAGACAGGCAACTCACAGTCACAGAGAGGGAGAGACAGGCAACTCACAGTCACAGAGAGGGAGAGACAGGCGACTCACAGTCACAGAGAGGGAGATACAGGCGACTCACAGTCACAGAGAGGGAGAGACAGGCGACTCACAGTCACAGAGAGGGAGAGACAGGCGACTCACAGTTACAGAGGGAGAGACAGGCAACTCAGTCACAGAGAGAGAGAGACAGTCGACAGACAGTCACAGAGAGGGAGATACAGGCGACATACAGTCACAAAGGGAGATACAGGCGACTCGCAGTCACAGAGGGGGAGACATGCAACTCACAGTCACAGAGGGGGAGACAGGCAACTCACAGTCACGGAGAGGGAGAGACAGGCGACTCACAATCACGGAGAGGGAGTGACAGGCGACTCACAGTCACAGAGGGAGAGGCAGACGACATACAGTCACAGAGAGGGAGAGACAGCAACATACAGTCACAGAGAGGGAGTGACAGGCGACTCACAGTCACAGAGAGGGAAAGACAGGCGACTCACAGTCACGGAGAGGGAGAGACAGGCGACTCACAGTCACGGAGAGGGAGAGACAGGCGACTCACAGTCCACGGAGAGGGAGAGACAGGCAACTCAGTCACAGCGGGGGGAGAGACGGGCGGCTCAGTCACAGAGGGAGAGACAGGCAACTCAGTCACAGAACGAGAGAGAGAGACAGGCGACATACAGTCATAGGGGGAGAGACAGGCGACATACAGTCACAGGGGGGAGAGAGACAGGTGACAGACAGACACAGAGGGGGAGAGACAGTCAACATACAGTCACTGAGGGAGAGATAGGACAGGTGACATACAGTCACAGAGAGGGAGAGACAGGCGACAGGCAGTCACAGAGAGGGAGAGACAGGCAACATAGTCACAAAGGGAGAGACATGTGACTCACAGTCACAGAGGGAGAGACAGGCGACTCACAGTCACAGAGGGGGAGAGACAGGCGACTCACAGTCACAGAGGGGGAGAGACAGGCGACTCACAGTCACAGAGGGGGAGAGACAGGCAACTCAAGTCACAGTGGGGGAGCAACAGGCAGCAGTCACTGAGGGAGAGACAGGCGACTCACAGTCACTGAGAGGGAGAACCAGGCGACTTACAGTCACAGAGGGAGAGATGGGCGACAGTCACAGATGGAGAGGACGGGCGACACAGTCACAGAGGGAGAGACGGGCGACACAGTCAGATAAGGGGAGAGACAGGCGACTCACAGTCAGAGAGGGGGAGACACAGGCGACATACAGTCACAGAGGAGACAGACAGGTGACTCACAGTCACAGGAGAGAGAGAGAGAGACAGGCGACATACAGTCACAGATAGGGGGAGACAGGCGACAGGCAGTCACAGAGAGGGAGAGACAGGCAACATACAGTCACAAAGGGAGAGACAGGTGACTCACAGTCACAGAGGGAGAGACAGGCGAATCACAGTCATAGAGGGAGAGACAGGCGACTCACAGTCACAGATTGGGAGACAGGCCAACTCACAGTCACAGAATGGGCGAGACAGGCAGCAGTCCACAGAGGGAGAGACAGGCGACATACAGTCACAGAGGGGAAGACAGGAGGCAACACACCGTCACAGAGGGGGAGTCGGGCGACTCACAGTCACAGAGGGTGACAGACAGGCGACTCACAGTCACGGAGAGAGAGAGAGAGAGAGAGAGAGAGAGAGAGAGAGAGAGAGAGACAGGCGACATACAGTCACAGAGAGGGTGAGACAGGCGACTCACAGTCACAGAGGGAGAGAGACAGGCGACATACAGTCACAGAAGGAGAGAGACAGGTGACTCACAGTTACAGAGGGAGAGACAGGCGACTCACAGTTACAAAGGGAGAGACAGACGACTCACAATCACAGAGAGGTAGAGGACAGGCGACTCGCAGTCACAGAGGGGGAGAGGACAGGCGACTCGCTGTCACAGAGGGGGAGAGACAGGCGACTCGCAGTCACAGAGGAGGAGAGACAGGCGACTCGCAGTCACAGAGGAGGAGAGACAGGCGACTCACAGTCACAGATGGGGGAGACAGGCAACTCAGTCACAGTGGGGGGAGAGACAGGCAGCAGTCACAGAGGGAGAGACAGGTGACTCACAGTCACTGAGAGGAAGAGACAGGCGACTCACAGTCACAAAGGGAGAGACAGGCGACTCACAGTCACTGAGAGGAAGAGACAGGCGACTCACAGTCACAAAGGGAGAGACAGGCGACTCACAGTCACAGAGGGAGAGGACAGGCGACTCACAGTCACAGAGGGAGAGACAGGTGACTCACAGTCACAGAGAGGTGGAGACAGGCAACTCGTAGTCACGGAGAGGAAGAGACAGGCGACTCACAGTCACAGAGGGAGAGACAGGCGACTCACAGTCACAGATGAGGTAGAGACAGGCGACTCGTAATCACAGAGAGGAAGAGACAGGTGACTCACAGTCACAGAGGGAGAGCCGGGCGACACAATCTCAGAAGGGGAGAGACAAGCGACTCACAGTCACAGAGGGGGAGACAGGCGACTCACAGTCACAGAGGGAGAGACAGGCGACTCACAGTCACAAAGGGAGAGACAGACGACTCACAATCACAGAGAGGTAGAGACAGGCGACTCGCAGTCCAGAGGGGGAGAGACAGGCGACTCGCAGTCACAGATGAGGAGAGACAGGCGACTCACAAGTCACAGATGGGGAGACAGGCAACTCAGTCACAGTGGGGGAGAGACAGGCAGCAGTCACAGAGGGAGAGACAGGCGACTCACAGTCCACAGAGAGGGAGAGAGACAGGCAACTCGTAATCACAGAGAGGAAGAGACAGGCGACTCACAGTCACAGAGGGAGAGCCGGGCGACACAATCTCAGAAGGGAGAGACAGGCGACCTCACAGTCACAGAGAGGAGAGACAGGTGACTCACAGTCACAGAGGGAGAGAGAGACAGGCGACATTACAGTCAGAAAGGGGGAGACAGGCGACCCAGTCATAGAGAGAGAGAGAGAGAGAGCAGGACTACTCACAGTCACAGAGGGGAGAGACAGGCGGACCGAGTGCCCAGTGGGTCCTGGTGAAGTTCTTACCGACGCCGGTGACGATGACCCAGACCCGTGGCGGGTTCTTGGCGTTGACAATGGCCGTCCTCAGCCGCTTGGTGGTGCCGACTCGACTCGACACCACCTCCTCCTTAAACTTGGCGTTCACCTGTAATCGCGGGTAGGTGAGAGGAGGAGGGAGGGACGGAGGGAGGGATGGAGGGAGGGACGGAGGGAGGGATGGAGGGAGGGACGGAGGGGAGGAGGGAGGACGGAGGAGGACGGAGGGAGGGAGGACGGAGGGAGGGAGGAGGGACGGAGGGAGGGACGGAGGGAGGGAGGGAGGGACGGAGGGAGGAGGGAGGGAAATA
>NC_092711.1:11777765-11812765 GCF_047496885.1 Scyliorhinus torazame
TCGCTGTCGCTCGGAGACCCGCATCGCTGACCGAAGACCACCGTGAGGCGGTATATCCCACCGGGCGCTATGGCCGTGAACAGCCGCCCATCAAACCTCCGCTCTGGCGCACTGGCGACACTTCCCAACCCTCCGACAGCCTACCTCCAGCGAGTGTGAACTTTCTATTGCGATGCGTGCAGTTAAATCGGTATTAAAACTCTTCAAAATCCGTCTTGTACCCGTGTATGATGTCTCCACAGTCTGAGGGAGCGCTCCGTGGGTGCCGCACTGTCAGAGGGTCAGTACTGAGGGAGCGCCGCACTGTCAGAGGGTCAGTACTGAGCGAGTGCTGCACTGTCAGAGGGTCAGTACTGAGGGAGCGCTACACTGTCAGAGGGTCAGTACTGAGGGAGTGCCGCACTGTCAGAGGGTCAGTACTGAGGGAGCGCCGCACTGTCAGAGGGTCAGTGCTGAGGGAGCGCCGCACTGTCAGAGGGTCAGTGCTGAGGGAGCGCCGCACTGTCAGAGGGTCAGTACTGAGGGAGTGCTGCACTGTCAGAGGGTCAGTACTGAGGGAGCGCCGCACTGTCAGAGGGTCAGTACTGAGGGAGAGCCGCACTGTCAGAGGGTCAGTACTGAGGGAGTGCTGCACTGTCAGAGGGTCAGCACTGAGGGAGTGCTGCACTGTCAGAGGGTCAGTACTGAGGGAGCGCTGCACTGTCAGAGGGTCAGTACTGAGGGAGCGCCGCACTGTCAGAGGGTCAGTACTGAGGGAGCGCCGCACTGTCAGAGGGTCAGGACTGAGGGAGTGCCGCACTGTCAGAAGGGTCAGTACTGAGGGAGCGCCGCACTGTCAGAGGGTCAGTACTGAGGGAGTGCTGCACTGTCAGAGGGTCAGTACTGAGGGAGTGCTGCACTGTCAGAGGGTCAGTACTGAGGGAGTGCCGCATAGTCAGAGGGTCAGTACTGAGGGAGTGCTGCACTGTCAGAGGGTCAGTACTGAGGGAGTGCTGCACTGTCAGAGGGTCAGTACTGAGGGAGCGGCGCACTGTCAGAGGGTCAGTACTGAGGGAGCGCCACACTGTCAGAGGGTCAGTACTGAGGGAGTGCTGCACTGTCAGAGTGTCAGTACTGAGGGAGCGCCGCACTGTCAGAGGGTCAGTACTGAGGGAGCGCCGCACTGTCAGAGGGTCAGTACTGAGGGAGTGCTGATCTGTCAGAGGGTCAGGACTGAGGGAGCACTGCACTGTCAGAGGGTCAGTACGGAGGGAATGCTGCACTGTCAGAGGGTCAGTACTGAGGGAGTGCCGCACTGTCAGAGAGTCAGTACTGAGGGAGCGCCGCACTCTCAGAGGGTCAGTACTGAGGGAGCGCCGCACTTCCAGACGGTCAGTACTGAGGGAGTGCCGCACTGTCAGACGGTCAGTACTGAGGGAGTGCCGCACTGTCAGAGAGTCAGTACTGAGGGAGTGCCGCACTGTCAGAGGGTCAGTACTGAGGGAGTGCCGCACTGTCAGAGGGTCAGTACTGAGCGAGTGCCGCACTGTCAGAGGGTCAGTACTGAGGGAGCGCCGCACTGTCAGAGGGTCAGTACTGAGGGAGCGCCGCACTGTCAGAGGGTTAGTACTGAGGGATGCCGCACTGTCAGAGAGTCAGTACTGAGGGAGTGCCGCACTGTCAGAGAGTCAGTACAGAGGGAGTGCCGCACTGTCAGAGGGTCAGTACTGAGGGAGTGCCGCACTGTCAGTGGGTTAGTAGTGAGGGAGCGCTGCACTGTCAGAGGGTCAGTACTGAGGTAGCGCCGCACTGTCAGAGAGTCAGTAATGAGGGAGTGCCGCACTGTCAGAGGGTCAGTACTGAGGGAGCGCTGCACTGTCAGAGGGTCAGTACTGAGGGAGCGCCGCACTGTCAGAGAGTCAGTACTGAGGGAGCGCCACACTGTCAGAGCGTCAGTACTGAGGGAGTGCCGCACTGTCGGTGGGTCAGTAGTGCGGGAGTGCCGCACTGTCAGAGTGTCAGTACTGAGGGAGCGCCGCACTGTCAGAGGGTCAGTACTGACGGAGCGCTGCACTGTCAGAGGGTCAGTACTGAGGGAGCGCCGCACTGTCAGAGGGTCAGTACTGAGGGAGTGCCGCACTGTCAGAGGGTCAGTACTGAGGGAGTGCCGCACTGTCAGGGAGTCAGTACTGAGGGAGTGCCGCACTGTCAGAGGGTCAGTACTGAGGGAGTGCTGCACTGTCAGAGGGTCAGTACTGAGGGAGTGCTGCACTGTCAGAGGGTCAGTACTGAGGGAGTGCCGCATAGTCAGAGGGTCAGTACTGAGGGAGTGCTGCACTGTCAGAGGGTCAGTACTGAGGGAGTGCTGCACTGTCAGAGGGTCAGTACTGAGGGAGCGGCGCACTGTCAGAGGGTCAGTACTGAGGGAGCGCCACACTGTCAGAGGGTCAGTACTGAGGGAGTGCTGCACTGTCAGAGTGTCAGTACTGAGGGAGCGCCGCACTGTCAGAGGGTCAGTACTGAGGGAGCGCCGCACTGTCAGAGGGTCAGTACTGAGGGAGTGCTGATCTGTCAGAGGGTCAGGACTGAGGGAGCACTGCACTGTCAGAGGGTCAGTACGGAGGGAATGCTGCACTGTCAGAGGGTCAGTACTGAGGGAGTGCCGCACTGTCAGAGAGTCAGTACTGAGGGAGCGCCGCACTCTCAGAGGGTCAGTACTGAGGGAGCGCCGCACTTCCAGACGGTCAGTACTGAGGGAGTGCCGCACTGTCAGACGGTCAGTACTGAGGGAGTGCCGCACTGTCAGAGAGTCAGTACTGAGGGAGTGCCGCACTGTCAGAGGGTCAGTACTGAGGGAGCGCCGCACTGTCAGAGGGTCAGTACTGAGGGAGCGCCGCACTGTCAGAGGGTTAGTACTGAGGGATGCCGCACTGTCAGAGGGTCAGTACTGAGCGAGTGCCGCACTGTCAGAGGGTCAGTACTGAGGGAGCGCCGCACTGTCAGAGGGTCAGTACTGAGGGAGCGCCGCACTGTCAGAGGGTTAGTACTGAGGGATGCCGCACTGTCAGAGAGTCAGTACTGAGGGAGTGCCGCACTGTCAGAGAGTCAGTACAGAGGGAGTGCCGCACTGTCAGAGGGTCAGTACTGAGGGAGTGCCGCACTGTCAGTGGGTTAGTAGTGAGGGAGCGCTGCACTGTCAGAGGGTCAGTACTGAGGTAGCGCCGCACTGTCAGAGAGTCAGTAATGAGGGAGTGCCGCACTGTCAGAGGGTCAGTACTGAGGGAGCGCTGCACTGTCAGAGGGTCAGTACTGAGGGAGCGCCGCACTGTCAGAGAGTCAGTACTGAGGGAGCGCCACACTGTCAGAGCGTCAGTACTGAGGGAGTGCCGCACTGTCGGTGGGTCAGTAGTGCGGGAGTGCCGCACTGTCAGAGTGTCAGTACTGAGGGAGCGCCGCACTGTCAGAGGGTCAGTACTGACGGAGCGCTGCACTGTCAGAGGGTCAGTACTGAGGGAGCGCCGCACTGTCAGAGGGTCAGTACTGAGGGAGTGCCGCACTGTCAGAGGGTCAGTACTGAGGGAGTGCCGCACTGTCAGGGAGTCAGTACTGAGGGAGTGCCGCACTGTCAGAGGGTCAGTACTGAGGGAGCGCCGCACTGTCTGAGTGTCAGTTCTGTGGTAGTGCAGCACTGTCAGAGGGTCAGTACTGAGGGAGCGCCGCACTGTCAGAGGGTCAGCACTGAGGGAGCGCCGCACTGTCAGAGGGTCAGTACTGAGGGAGCGCCGCACTGTCAGAGGGTCAGTACTGAGGGAGTGCTGCACTGTCAGAGGATCAGTACTGAGGGAGTGCCGCACTGTCAGAGGGTCAGTACTGAGGGAGCGCCGCACTGTCAGAGGGTCAGTACTGAGGGAGTGCTGCACTGTCAGAGGGTCAGTACTGAGGAAGCGCCGCACTGTCAGAGGGTCAGTACTGAGGGAGTGCCGCACTGTCAGAGGGTCAGTACTGAGGGAGTGCCGCACTGTCAGAGGGTCAGTACTGAGGGAGTGCCGCACTGTCAGAAGGTCAGTCCTGAGCGAGTGCCGCACTGTCGGAGGGTCAGTACTGAGGGAGTGCCGCACTGTCAGAGGGTTAGTACTGAGGGAGTGCCGCACTGTCAGAGGGTCTGTACTAAGGGAGTGCCGCACTGTCAGAGGGTTCTTACTGAGGGAGTGCCGCACTGTCAGAGGGTCAGTACTGAGGGAGCGCTGCACTGTCAGAGGGTCAGTACTGAGGGAGTCCTGCACTGTCAGAGGGTCAGTACTGAGGGAGTGCCGCACTGTCAGAGGTTCAGTACTGAGGGAGTGCTGCACTGTCAGAGGGTCAGTACTGAGGGAGTGCCGCACTGTCAGAGGGTCAGTACTGAGGGAGTGCCGCACTGTCAGAGGGTGAGTACTGAGGGAGTGCTGCACTGTCAGAGGGTCAGTACTGAGGGAGCGCCGCACTGTCAGAGGGTCAGTACTGAGGGAGTGCTGCACTGTCAGAGGGTCAGTACTGAGCGAGTGCCGCACTGTCAGAGGGTCAGTACTGAGGGAGCGCCGCACTGTCAGAGGGTCAGTACTGAGGGAATGCCGCACTGTCAGAGGGTCAGTATTGAGGGAGTGCTGCACTGTCAGAGGGTCAGTACTGAGGGAGTGCCGCCCTGTCAGAGGGTCAGTACTGAGGGAGTGCTGCACTGTCAGAGGGTCAGTACTGAGGGAGCGCCGCACTGTCAGAGGGTCAGTACTGAGGGAGTGCTGCACTGTCAGAGGGTCAGTACTGAGGGAGTGCCGCACTGTCAGAGGGTCAGTACTGAGGGAGCGCTGCACTGTCAGAGGGTCAGTACTGAGGGTGTGCCGTACTGTCAGAGGGTCATTACTGAGGGAGTGCCGCACTGTCAGAGGGTCAGTACTGAGGGAGTGCCGCACTGTCAGAGGGTCAGTACTGAGGGAGTGCCGCCCTGTCAGAGGGTCAGTACTGAGGGAGTGCCGCCCTGTCAGAGAGTCAGTACTGAGGGAGTGCCACACTGTCAGAGGGTCAGTACTGAGGGAGTGCCGCACTGTCAGAGGGTTTGTACTGAGGGAGCGCCGCACTGTCAGAGGGTCAGTACTGAGGGAGTGCCGCACTGTCAGAGGGTCAGTACTGAGGGAGCGCCGCACTGTCAGAGGGTCAGTACTGAGGGAGTGTCGCACTGTCAGAGGGTCAGTACTGAGGGAGTGCTGCACTGTCAGAGGGTCAGTACTGAGGGAGCGCCGCACTGTCAGAGGGTCAGTACTGAGGGAGTGCTGCACTGTCAGAGGATCAGTACTGAGGGAGTGCCGCACTGTCAGAGGGTCAGTACTGAGGGAGCGCCGCACTGTCAGAGGGTCAGTACTGAAGGAGTGCTGCACTGTCAGAGGGTCAGTACTGAGGAAGCGCCGCACTGTCAGAGGGTCAGTACTGAGGGAGTGCCGCACTGTCAGAGGGTCAGTACTGAGGGAGTGCCGCACTGTCAGAAGGTCAGTCCTGAGGGAGTGCCGCACTGTCGGAGGGTCAGTACAGAGGGAGTGCCGCACTGTAGGAGGGTCAGTACTGAGGGCGTGCTGCACTGTCAGAGGGTCAGTTCTGTGGTAGTGCAGCACTGTCAGCGGGTCAGTACTGAGGGAGTGCCGCACTCTCAGAGAGTCAGTACTGAGGGAGTGCCGCACTGTCAGAGGGTTCTTACTGAGGGAGCGCCGCACTGTCAGAGGGTCAGTACGGAATGAGATGTGTGCAGAGCTGAGAGGATAAAGGAGTGAGACAAAGAGCTGTAGGTGTCTTTCCAGCCATAGTTTTGAAAACGTGACTTCAGCAGTGACAGTCACGAACCCAGCTTGTGAACCCTTACTGCACCAAGCCCATAATACAACATATATATGTATGAGATGCCTATACTTTCGCGGTTAATGATTTAGACGAGGGAACTAAATGTAATATCTCCAGATTTGCAGATGACACAAAGCTGGGTGAGCTGTGAGGAATAATACAAGACTGGACCAGACCCCAATCTTTATTAGATAACAGGACGAGGCACCAACAATTTTTCTCTGTGCAAAACTGTGAGTAACGGGTACATCACCCCCAGGAATGATTCCACTGGCAAATTGGGGTCTTTTATATCAGAACAAACATAACACAGGATTAACTCCATCAAATAATTCACTGGTAACTTATACCTTCTCTGTCTCCAGTCAAGCACAATCCACTAAAGGTCAAAAGCCACTTCGAAGTAAAGTTCGCAAACACAGGGATATGTGCTGTCCTCTTGTGTCACGTTGAAAAGACTGCTTGGGGAGAGAGAGAGACCCTTTCAAGAACAGCCTGCAGATCGTCCTGTCTCTTGTCAAGCTTAATAAATCCTACAGCCCAAACCGCTTGCTACAGACCTGGCTCCGCCCGTTACTTGCATCATCTCCATCCCACTTAGATTCCATGCCCTGCTCGTCGAGGCTCAGATTATCTGTTGTCCAGCAATCGTAACAAAGTTCCATTAGGGAGCTCTTTGTAAACAAGTAAATGGTTAAAATCAATAATGATCACACCTTTACATCATCTTAATTGCACATTTGTCAGACGCACGGTAGCACAGTGGTTGGCACTGTGGCTTCACAGCACCAGGGTCCCAGGTTCAATTCCCCACTGGGTCACTGTCTGTGCGGAGTCTGCACATCCTCCCCGTGTCTGCGTGGGTTTCCTCCAGGTGCTCCGGTTTCCTCCCCCAGTCCAAAGACGTGCAGGTTAGGTGGATTGGCCACGATCCTTTGCCGTTAGTGTCCAAAGAAGGTTAGGAGGGGTTACTGGGTTACGGAGATAGGGTGGAAGTGAGAGCTTAAGTGGGTCGGTGCAGACTCGATGGGCCGAATGGCCTCCTTCTGCACTGTATGTTCTATGTTCAGTGCCCGGCTATATATTAACTGGGAGTTTTTAAAAATAAATTTAGAGTACCCAATTCATTTTTCCAATCAAGGGGCAATTTAGCGAGGCCAATCCACCTACCTTGCACGCCTTTGGGTTGTGGGGGCGAAACCCACGCAGACACAGGGAGAATGTCTATCAACCACATTAATAACATTACTGAAAGTAGCCCGGATAAAAAGATCCTTCACAGGAGGATGTACAGATCCCTCAGGGTGATTTGGACAAGTTGAATGAGTGGGCAAATGAATATGAATGCAAATTATTGTCACAAGTAGGCTTCAAATGAAGTTACTGTGAAAAGCCCCTAGTCGCCACATTCCGGCGCCTGTTCGGGGAGGCTGGCACGGGAATCGAACCGTGCTGCTGGCCTGCCTGGGTCTGCTTTCAAAGCCAGCGATTTAGCCCAGTGTGCTAAACCAGCCCAAGCTGGTGAATGATTGGCAGATGCAGTTTAGTCTGGATGGATGCGAGGTTATCCACTTTGGTAGTGTAGCCACGGCCCGATTACAAAATGGACACTTTGCAAAGAATGCAGGGAAAAGTGGACAATACCGAGAAAGCAAGCAGGTGCAAGGTCTGTCTGTTGATTGGAGCAATAGCTCCCAGACAAGACCGAGACTGCAGAACCATCTACATACTAATGAGCCATCTCCGGGGACAAAAGGCAACATTTAGGTAAACAATGCTGAGACAGACATCCCGGCGCCAGAGGGGACTAAAACAAAGCAGACCAACGGCCACCTAGGACACGCCCAGCAACCGGGGAACCCACCCCTCTATTGGAGGAAAATCGATAAGGACGATTGGGAAACGGCCCAATTAATTGGGGCCCAGTCCAAGGCCCGCCCAAAAGCGCAGGAAGCCCTTTCGAGTATAAAAAGGACTCCCCAAGAGAGAATCCCTCTCTTGGCCTTGGCTCTCAGCGAGGAGAGACCCGCCAAAGCTGCTCCAGACCAAGTAGGTTCCAAGTCAACGCACGCTACAAGATAGACGCTCCCAGGTGTTACCCTGTAAACAGATCGACCCAGCAGCCTCAGAACCGAGCAACGGCCATTGTTCCTCTGACTGAGTGGGCACCCGAAGCTAAATATAGGCTTTAGTAATAGTGGTTGTTTAGTTTGTAGAGTTTATGCATGAGTAGATTTGACTGTGTGTAAATAAATGGACATCGCGCGACAATCACCAGGCTGGAATGTTCCCTTCCAGTCGGGGAACACTTCAGCAATCAAGGGCATTCAGCCTCTGATCTCCGGGTAAGCGTTCTCCAAGGCGGCCTTCAGGACCCGCGACAACGCAGAATCGTCGAGCAGAAGCTTATAGCCAAGTTCCGCACACATGAGTGCGGCCTCAACCGGGACCTGGGATTCATGTCGCATTACATTCATCCCCCACCATCTGGCCTGCAAAATCCTACCAACTGTCCTGGCTTGAGACAATTCACACCTCTTTAACCTGGGGTTACCCCATCTCTGGATCTGTAAAGATTTAATCACCTGCTAATGGTCGCATTCCAAGCATTGGCTGGCATCTTTGAATTTGTCTATATATGTGTTTCTGGAACAGACCTCTTCATTCACCTGAGGAAGGAGCAGCGCTCCGAAAGCTAGTGACATCGAAACAAACCTGTTGGACTTTAACCTGGTGTTGTAAGACTTCTTACTGTCAATAAATGAGCATTGGTTTTGAACTTACTAACTGGTGTATCGAGTCTTTGATCAGTATTCGGTTTTGAACCTTGTGGCGGTGTCGAAAGATACCTGCCGACTCTTGAGCAAACGTAAATAAACAGAGCCAAATTAAGAGACAACAGCAATTAGCAACAGTCGCAAAAACGAGGAGGCAGATTATCATCTGAATGGCTACAGATTGGGAGAGGGAAGTGTGCAACGGGACCTGGGTGTCCCCGTACACCAGTCGCTGAAGGTGAGCCTGCAGGCGGTAAAGAAGGCATACGGCATGCTGGCCTTCATTGGCCGGAGCATTGAGTATAAGAATTGGCAAGTCATGTTGCAGCTGTATAGAACCTTAGTTAGACCACACTTGGAGTATAGTGTTCAATTCTGGTCGCCACACTACCAGAAGGATGTGGAGGCTTGAGAGAGGGTGCAGAAGAGATTTACCAGAATGTTGCCTGGTATGGAGGGCATTAGCTACGAGGAGCGGTTGAATAAACTCGGTTTGTTCTCACTGGAACGAAGGAGGTTGAGGGGAGACCTGATAGAGGTATACAAAATTATGAGGGGCTTAGACAGAGTGGATAGTCAGAGGCTTTTCCCCAGGGTAGAGGGGTCAATTACTAGGGGGCAGAGGTTTAAGGTGCGAGGGCCAAGGTTTAGAGTAGATGTACGTGGCATGTTTTTTACGCAGAGGGTAGTGGGTGCCTGGAACTCGCTACCGGAGGAGGTGGTGGAAGCAGGGACGATAGGGACATTTAAGGGGCATCTTGACAAATACATGAATAGGATGGGAATAGAGGGATACGGACCCAGGAAGTGTAGAAGATTGTAGTTTAGTCGGGCAGCATGGTCGGCACGGGCTTGGGGGGCCGAAGGGCCTATTCCTGTGCTGTACATTTCTTTGTTCTTTGGTATGTTGGCCTTCATTGCGAGAGGTTTCGAGTACAGGATGTGTTGCTGCAATGGTACAGGGCCTTGGTGAGGTCACACTTGGAGTACTGTGAGCAGTTTTGGTGTCGTTCTCTGAGGAAGGATGTTCTTGCGATGGAGGGAGTGCAGCCGAAGGTTTCCCAGGCTGATTCCTGGGCTGGCGGGACTGTCAAATGAGGAGGGATTGACGAAGGGCGTGGGCGGCACGGTAGCACAGTGGTTAGCACATTTGCTTCACAGCGCCAGGGTCCCGGGTTCGATTCCCCGGCTCGGGCCACTGTCTGTGCGGAGTCTGCACGTTCTCCCCCGTGTCTGCGCGAGTTTCCTCCGGGGGCTCCGGTTTCCTCCCACAAGTCCCGAAAGACGTGCAGGTTAGGTGGATTGGCCGGGATAAATTGCCCCTTCGAGTCCCAAAAGGTTAAGTGGGGGATGCTGGTAGTGGTAGCCATCACCGATGTATATATTAGGTGCTTTACGGTAAGGCCCCAGCACTACAGGTACGGGGGTAGATCCCTGCCTGCTGGCTCCGCCCAGTAGGCAGAGTATAAATATGTGTGCTCCCCGTACAGCAGCCATTTCGTCAGCTGCTGTAGGAGGCCACACATCTCAGTGTAATAAAGCCTCGATTGCATCCAACTCTCGTCTTTGTTTAATTGATCGTGCATCACGGGGATAGGGTGCTGATGTGGGCTTACGTAGGGCGCTCCTTCCTGGGGCCCCTGCCGACTCGATGGGCAGAACGGACTCCTCCTGCACTGTAAATTCTATCTATTCCGACCCCCCATTCCCCCCCTCCCAGCTCTCTCCCTCCAATACTCACAGCAACAACCCCCCCATCGCGACCCGCTCTGCCCCACTCCCGCCTTCTCCCGCAATCCCATCCCCGTTTCCTCAAATTCCGACTGCCCCTCCCCCCACACCGCTCTCCTCATCCCTCCCCCCCGGCCCCCGTTCCCTCCGCGCGCGAGATTAAAAACATTCCTCAGCAGTGGATATATTCGGCCCAGCACCGGGTGACCCTGGGACTGTGCAGCAAAAGGCATCATCGTGATTCGGGCGCCAACAACGTCAATGTCAAAAACACAGAGATTTAAACAGCAGAAAATCAGAGCCAGCCCCGGAGTCCCAATAGACTCGTCACCAGAGACATCGAAGGAGAAAAGACAGTGAGATTCGGCCAATAAAGACACACCCGGGTGTGAGTTACAGACTGGAATCTAATCGAGGGGTTCGGGGTGGTTTATATATAGAATAACAGATACCCGGGAGTGAGTTACAGACTGGAATCTAATGGAGGGGTTCGGGGTGGTTTATATATAGAATGACAGATACCCGGGAGTGAGTTACAGACTGGAATCTAATCGAGGGGTTCAGGGTGGTTTATATATAGAATAACAGATACCCGGGAGTGAGTTACAGACTGGAATCTAATCGAGGGGTTCAGGGTGATTTATATATAGAATAACAGATACCCGGGAGTGAGTTACAGACTGGAATATAATCGAGGGGAACAGGATAGTTTATATATAGAATAACAGATACCCGGGAGTGAGTTACAGACTGGAATCTAATCGAGGGGTTCGGGGTGGTTTATATATAGAGTAACAGATACCCGGGAGTGAGTTCCAGACTGGAATCTAATCGAGGGGTTCGGGGTGGTTTATATATAGAATAACAGATACCCGGGAGTGAGTTACAGACTGGAATCTAATCAAGGGGTTCGGGGTGGTTTATATATAGAATAACAGATACCCAGGAGTGAGTTACAGACTGGAATCTAATCGAGGGGTTCAGGGTGGTTTATATATAGAATAACAGATACCAGGGAGTGAGTTACAGACTGGAATCTAATCAAGGGGATCAGGGTTGTTTATATATAGAATAACAGATACCCGGGAGTGAGTTACAGACTGGAATCTAATCGAGGGGTTTGGGGTGGATTGTATATAGAATAACAGATACCCGGGAGTGAGTTACAGACTGGAATCTAATCGAGGGGTTTGGGGTGGTTTGTATATAGAATAACAGATACCCGGGAGTGAGTTACAGACTGGAATCTAATCGAGGGGTTCGGGGTGGTTTATATATAGAGTAACAGATACCCGGGATGAGTTACACACTGGAATCTAATGGAGGGGTTCGGAGTGGTTTATATATAGAATAACAGATACCCGGGAGTGAGTTACAGACTGGAATCTAATCGAGGGGTTCGGGGTGGTTTATATATAGAATAACAAATACCCAGGAGTGAGTTACAGACTGGAATCTAATCGAGGGGTTTGGGGTGGTTTATATATAGAATAACAGATACCCGGGAGAGAGTTACAGACTGGAATCTAATCGAGGGGTTTGGGGTGGTTTATACATAGAATAACAGATACCCGGGAGTGAGTTACAGACTGGAATCTAATCGAGGGGTTCAGGATGGTTTATATATAGAAGAACAGATACCCGGGAGTGAGTTACAGACTGGAATCTAATCGAGGGGTTCGGCGTGGTTTATATATAGAATAACAGATACCCGGGAGTGAGTTACAGAGTGGAATCTAATCGAGGGGTTCAGGATGGTTTATATATAGAACAACAGACACCCGGGAGTGAGTAACAGACTGGAATCTAATCGAGGAGCTTGGGGTGGTTTGTATATAGAATAACAGTTACCCGGGAGTGAGTTACAGACTGGAATCTAATCGAGGGATTCGGGGTGGTTTATATACAGAATAACAGATACACGGGAGTGAGTTACAGACTGGAATCGAATCGAGGCGTTCAGGATAGTTTATACATAGAATAACAGATACCCGGGAGTGAGTTACAGACTGGAATCTAATCGAGGGGTTCAGGGTGGTTTATATATAGAATAACAGATACACGGGAGCGAGTTACAGACTGGAATCTAATCGAGGGGATCGGGATGGTTTATATATAGAATAACAGATACCCAGGAGTGAGTTACAGACTGGAATCTAATTGAGGGGTTCGGGCTGGTTTTTATATAGAATAACAGATACCCGGGAGTGAGTTACAGACTGGAATCTAATCGAGGGGTTCAGGGTGGTTTATATATAGAATAACAGATACCCGGGAGTGAGTTACAGACTGGAATATAATCGAGGGGTTCGGGGTGGTTTATATATAGAATAACAGATACCCGGGAGTGAGTTACAGACTGGAATCTAATCGAGGGGATCGGGGTGGTTTACATATAGAATAACAGATACCCGGGAGTGAATTACAGACTGGAATCTAATCGAGGGGTTCAGGGTGGTTTACATATAGAATAACAGATACCCGGGAGTGAGTTACAGACTGGAATCTAATCGAGGGGTTCAGGATAGTTTATATATAGAGTAACGGTTACCCGGGAGTGAATTACAGACTGGAATCTAATCGAGGGGTTCGGGGTGGTTTATATATAGAATAACAGATACCCGGGAGTGAGTTACAGACTGGAATCTAATCGATGGGTGCAGGATGGTTTATATATAGAATAACAGATACCCGGGAGTGAGTTACAGACTGGAATCTAATAGAGGGGTACAGGGTGGTTTTATATAGAATAACAGAAACCCGGGAGTGAGTTACAGACTGGAATCTAATCGAGGGGTTCAGGATGGTTTATATATAGAATAACAGATACCCGGGAGTGACTTACAGACTGGAATCTTATCGAGGGGTTCAGGAAGGTTTATATATAGAATAACAGATACCCGGGGATTGAGTTACAGACTGCAATCTAATCGAGGGATTCGGGGTGGTTTATATACAGAATAACAGATACCCGGGAGTGAGTTGCAGACTGGAATCGAATCGAGGGGTTCGGGGTGGTTTATATATAGAGTAACAGATAACCAGGAGTGAGTTACAGATTGGAATCTAATCGAGGGGTTCGGAGTGGTTTATATATAGAATAACAGATACCCGGGAGTGAGTTACAGACTGGAATCTAATCGAGGGGTTCAGGATAGTTTATACATAGAATAACAGATACCCGGGAGTTAGTTACAGACTGGAATCTAATCGAGGGGTTCAGGGTGGTTTATATATAGAATAACAGATAAACGGGAGTGAGTTACAGACTGGAATCTAATCGAGGGGATCGGGATGGATTATACATAGAATAACAGATACCCAGGAGTGAGTTACAGACTGGAATGTAATTGAAGGGTTCGGGCTGGTTTTTATATAGAATAACAGATACCGGGAGTGAGTTACAGACTGGAATCTAATCGAGGGGTTCGGGGTGGTTTATATATAGAATAACAGTTACCCGGGAGTGAGTTACAGACTGGAATGTATTCGAGGGGTTCAGGGTGGTTTGCATATAGAATAATAAATACCCGGGACTAAATTACAGACTGGAATCGAATCAAGAGGTTCAGGGTGGTTTATATATAGAATAACAGATACCTGGGAGTGAGTTACAGACTGGAATGTAATCGAGGGTTCGGGATAGTTTATAGATAGAATAGCAGATACCCGGGAGTGAGTTACAGACTGGAATCTAATCGAGAAGTTCGTGGTGGTGTATGTGTAGAATAACAGAGACACAGGAGTGAGCTACAGCCTGGAATATGATCGAGGGGTTCGTGGTAGTTTATAGAAAGAATAACATATGCCAGGGAGTGAGTTACAGACTGGAATCTAATATTGGGCCTCGGGGTGGTTTATATATAGAATAACAGATACCCAGGAGTGAGTTACGGACTGGAATCTAATCGAGGGGTTCAGGATGGTTTATATATAGAATAACAGATACCCGGGAGTGAGTTACGGACTGGAATCTAATCAAGGGGTTCAGGATGGTTTATACATAGAATAACAGATATCCGGGAGTGAGTTACAGACTGGAATCTAATCGAGGGGTTCGGGGTGGATTATATATAGAATAACAGACACTTTGGAGTGAGTTACAGAGTGGAATCTAATAGAGGGGTTCAGGGTGGTTTATATCAAGAATAACAGATACCCGGGTGTGAGTTACAGACTGGAATCTAATCGAGGGCTTCAGGGTAGTTTATGTATAGAATAACAGATACACGGGAGTGAGTTACAGACTGGAATCTAATCGAGGGGTTCACGATAGTTTATATATAGAATAACAGGTACCCAGGAGTGAGTTACAGACTGGAATCTAATCGAGGGGTTCGGGGTGGTTTATATATAGAATAACAGATACCCGGGAGTGAGTTACAGACTGGAATCTAATCGAGGGGTACAGGATAGTTTATATATAGAATAACAGATCCCCGGGTGTGAGTTACAGACTGGAATCTAATCAAGGGGTTCAGGGTAGTTTATGTATAGAATAACAGATACACGGGAGTGAGTTACAGACTGGAATCTAATCGAGGGGTTCACGATAGTTTATATATAGAATAACAGGTACCCAGGAGTGAGTTACAGACTGGAATCTAATCGAGGGGTTCGGGGTGGTTTATATATAGAATAACAGATACCCGGGAGTGAGTTACAGACTGGAATCTAATCGAGGGGTACAGGATAGTTTATATATAGAATAACAGATAGCCGGGTGTGAGTTACAGACTGGAATCTAATCAAGGGGTTCAGGATAGTTTATATATAGAATAACAGATACCCGGGAGTGAGATACAGAGTGGAATCTAATCGAGGGGTTCAGGATGGGTTATATATAGAATAAGAGATACCCAGGAGTGAGTTACAGACTGGAATCAAATCGACGGGTTCAGGATGGGTTATATATAGAATAACAGATACCCAGGAGTGAGTTACAGACTGGAATCTAATCGAGGGGTTCAGGGTGGTTTACAAATGGAATAACAGATACCCGGGAGTGAGTTACAGACTGGAATCTAATCGAGGGGTTCAGGGTGGTTTATATATAGAATAACAGATACCCGGGAGTGAGTTACAGACTGGAATCTAGTCGAGAGGTTCGGGGTGGTTTATATATAGAATAACAGATACCTGGGAGTGAGTTACAGACTGGAATCTAATCGAGGGGTTCGGGTTGGTTTATATATAGAGTAACAGATACCCGGGAGTGAGTTACAGACTGGAATCTAATCAAGGGGTTCGGGGTGGTTTATATATAGAATAACAGATACCCAGGAGTGAGTTACAGACTGGAATCTAATCGAGGGGTTCAGGGTGGTTTATATATAGAATAACAGATACCCGGGAGTGAGTTACAGACTGGAATCTAATCAAGGGGTTCGGGGTGGTTTATATATAGAATAACAGATACCAGGGAGTGAGTTACAGACTAGAATCTAATCAAGGGGTTCGGGGTGGTTTATAGAGAGAATAACAGATACCCGGGAGCAAGTTACAGACTGGAATCTAATCGAGGGGATCAGGGTGGTTTATATATAGAATAACAGATACCCGGGAGTGAGTTACAGACTGGAATCTAATCGAGGGGTTCGGGGTGGTTTATATATAGAGTAACAGATACCCGGGAGTGAGTTACAGACTGGAATCTAATCGAGGGGTTCGGGGTGGTTTATATATAGAGTAACAGATACCCGGGAGTGAGTTACAGACTGGAATCTAATCGAAGGGTTCGGGGTGGTTTATATAGAATAACAGGTATCCGGGAGTGAGTTACAGACTGGAATCAAATCAAGGGGTTCAGGATAGTTATATATAGAGTAACAGATACCCGGGAGTGAGTTACAGACTGGAATCTAATCGAGGGGTTCGGGGTGGTTTATATATAGAATAACAGATACCCGGGAGTGAGTTACAGACTGGAATCTAATCTAGGGGTTCAGGGTGGTTTATATATAGAATAACAGATACCCGGGAGTGAGTTACAGACTGGAATCTAATCGAGGGGTTCGGGGTGGTTTATATAGAATAACAGATACCCGGGATGAGTTACACACTGGAATCTAATGGAGGGGTTCGGAGTCGTTTATATATAGAATAACAGATACCCGGGAGAGAGTTACAGACTGGAATCTAATCGAGGGGTTTGGGGTGGTTTATATATAGAATAACAAATACCCGAAAGTGAGTTACAGACTGGAATCTAATCGAGGGGTTCAGGATGGTTTATATATAGAATAACAGATACCCGGGAGTGAGTTACAGACTGGAATCTAATCGAGGGGTTCGGCGTGGTTTATATATAGAATAACAGATACCCGGGAGTGAGTTACAGAGTGGAATCTAATCGAGGGGTTTGGGGTGGTTTGTATATAGAATAACAGTTACCCGGGAGTGAGTTACAGACTGGAATCTAATCGAGGGATTCGGGATGGTTTATATACAGAATAACAGATACACGGGAGTGAGTTACAGACTGGAATCGAATCGAGGCGTTCAGGATAGTTTATACATAGAATAACAGATACCCGGGAGTGAGTTACAGACTGGAATCTAATCGAGGGGTTCAGGGTGGTTTATATATAGAATAACAGATACACGGGAGCGAGTTACAGACTGGAATCTAATCGAGGGGATCGGGATGGTTTATATATAGAATAACAGATACCCAGGAGTGAGTTACAGACTGGAATCTAATTGAGGGGTTCGGGCTGGTTTTTATATAGAATAACAGATACCCGGGAGTGAGTTACAGACTGGAATCTAATCGAGGGGTTCAGGGTGGTTTATATATAGAATAACAGATACCCGGGAGTGAGTTACAGACTGGAATCTAATCGAGGGGTTCGGGGTGGTTTATATATAGAATAACAGATACCCGGGAGTGAGTTACAGACTGGAATCTAATCGAGGGGTTCGGGGTGGTTTACATATAGAATAACAGATACCCGGGAGTGAATTACAGACTGGAATCTAATCGAGGGGTTCAGGGTGGTTTACATATAGAATAACAGATACCCGGGAGTGAGTTACAGACTGGAATCTAATCGAGGGGTTCGGGGTGGTTTACATAGAGAATAACAGATACCCGGGAGTGAATTACAGACTGGAATCTAATCGAGGGGTTCAGGGTGGTTTTTTATATAGAATAACAGATACCCAGGAGTGAGTTACAGACTGGAATCTAATCGAGGTGTTCGCGTGGTTTACATATAGAATAACAGATACCCGGGAGTGAGTTACAGACTGGAATCTAATAGAGGGGTTCGGGGTGGTTTTATATAGATAACAGATACCCGGGAGTGAGTTACAGACTGGAATCTAATCGAGGGGTTCAGGGTGGTTTACATATAGAATAACAGATACCCGGGAGTGAGTTACAGACTGGAATCTAATCGAGGGGTTCAGGGTGGTTTTATATAGAATAACAGAAACCCGGGAGTGAGTTACAGACTGGAATCTAATCGAGGGGTTCAGGATGGTTTATATATAGAATAACAGATACCCGGGAGTGACTTACAGACTGGAATCTTATCGAGGGGTTCAGGAAGGTTTATATATAGAATAACAGATACCCGGGGATTGAGTTACAGACTGCAATCTAATCGAGGGATTCGGGGTGGTTTATATACAGAATAACAGATACCCGGGAGTGAGATGCAGACTGGAATCTAATCGAGGGGTTCACGGTAGTTTATATATAGAGTAACAGATAACCAGGAGTGAGTTACAGATTGGAATCTAATCGAGGTGTTCGGAGTGGTTTATATATAGAATAACAGATACCCGGGAGTGAGTTACAGACTGGAATCTAATCGAGGGGTTCAGGATGGTTTATACATAGAATAACAGATACCCGGGAGTTAGTTACAGACTGGAATCTAATCGAGGGGTTCAGGGTGGTTAATATATAGAATAACAGATAAACGGGAGTGAGTTACAGACTGGAATCTAATCGAGGGGATCGGGATGGATTATACATAGAATAACAGATACCCAGGAGTGAGTTACAGACTGGAATGTAATTGAGGGGTTCGAGCTGGTTTTTATATAGAATAACAGATACCGGGAGTGAGTTACAGACTGGAATCTAATCGAGGGGTTCGGGGTGGTTTATATATAGAATAACAGTTACCCGGGAGTGAGTTACAGACTGGAATCTATTCGAGGGGTTCAGTGTGGTTTGCATATAGAATAATAAATACCCGGGAGTGAATTACAGACTGGAATCGAATCAAGAGGTTCAGGGTGGTTTATATATAGAATAACAGATACCTGGGAGTGAGTTACAGACTGGAATGTAATCGAGGGTTCGGGATAGTTTATAGATAGAATAGCAGATACCCGGGAGTGAGTTACAGACTGGAATCTAATCGAGGAGTTCGTGGTGGTTTATGTGTAGAATAACAGAGACACAGGAGTGAGCTACAGCCTGGAATATGATCGAGGGGTTCGTGGTAGTTTATATATAGAATAACATATGCCAGGGAGTGAGTTACAGACTGGAATCTAATCGAGGGGTTCGGGGTGGTTTATATATAGAATAACAGATACCCAGGAGTGAGTTACGGACTGGAATCTAATCGAGGGGTTCAGGATGGTTTATATATAGAATAACATATACCCGGGAGTGAGTTACGGACTGGAATCTAATCAAGGGGTTCAGGATGGTTTATACATAGAATAACAGATATCCGGGAGTGAGTTACAGACTGGAATCTAATCGAGGGGTTCGGGGTGGATTATATATAGAATAACAGACACTTTGGAGTGAGTTACAAAGTGGAATCTAATAGAGGGGTTCAGGGTGGTTTACATCAAGAATAACAGATACCCGGGTGTGAGTTACAGACTGGAATCTAATCGAGGGCTTCAGGGTAGTTTATATATAGAATAACAGATACCCGGGAGTGAGTTACAGACTGGAATCTAATCGAGGGGTTCAGGATAGTTTATATATAGAATAACAGGTACCCGGGAGTGAGTTACAGACTGGAATCTAATCGAGGGGTTCGGGGTGGTTTATATATAGAATAACAGATACCCGGGAGTGAGTTACAGACTGGAATCTAATCGAGGGGTTCGGGGTGGTTTATATATAGAATAACAGATACCCGGCAGTGAGTTAACAGCTGGAATCTAATCGAGGGGTACAGGATAGTTTATATATAGAATAACAGATACCCGGGTGTGAGTTACAGACTGGAATCTAATCAAGGGGTTCAGGATAGTTTATATATATAGAATAACAGATACCCGGGAGTGAGTTACAGACTGGAATCTAATCGAGGTGTTCAGGGTGGTTTATATATAGAATTACAGATACCCGGGAGTGAGTTACATACTGGAATCTAATCGACGGGTTCAGGGTGGTTTATATATAGAATAACAGATACCCGGGAGTGAGTTACAGACTGGAATCAAATCGAGGGTTCGGTATAGATTATGTATAGAATAACAGATACTCGGGAGTGAGTTACAGACTGGAATCTAACGAGAGATTTGGGGAGGTTTATATGTAGAATAGCAGATACCCGGGAGTGAGTTACAGACTGGAATCTAATCGAGGAGTTCGGGGTGGTTTATGTGTAGAATAACAGAGACACAGGAGTGAGCTACAGCCTGGAATATGATCGAAGGGTTCGTGGTAGTTTATATATAGAATAACATATGCCAGGGAGTGAGTTACAGACTGTAATCTAATATTGGGGCTCGGGGTGGTTTATATATAGAATAACAGATACCCGGGAGTGAGTTACAGACTGGAATCTAATCGAGGGGTTCGGGGTGGATTATATATAGAATAACAGATACCCGGGAATGAGTTACAGACTGGAATCTAATCGAGGGGTTCGGTGTTGATTATATATAGAATAACAGACACTTTGGAGTGAGTTACAGACTGGAATCTAATAGAGGGGTTCAGGCTGGTTTATATCAAGAATAACAGATACCCGGGTGTGAGTTACAGACTGGAATCTAATCGAGGGTTACTGGGTGGTTTATATATAGAATAACAGATACCCTGCAGTGAGTTACAGACTGGAATCTAATCAAGGGGTTCAGGAGAGTTGATATATAGAGTAACAGATACCCTGCAGTGAGTTACAGAATGGAATCTAATCAAGGAGTTCAGGATAGTTTATATATAGAATAACAGATACCCGGGAGTGAGTTACAGACTGGAATCTAATCGAGGGGTTCGGGGTGGTTTATATATAGAATAACAGATACCCAGGACTGCGTTACAGACTGGAATCTAATCGTGGGGTTCAGGATAGTTTATATATAGAATAACAGATACCCGGGAGTGAGTTACAGAGTGGAATCTAATTGAGCGGTTCGGTTTGGTTTTTCTAGAATAACAGATACCCGGGAGTTAGTTACAGACTGGAATCTAATCGAGAGGTTCAGGATGGTTTATATATAGAATAACAGATACCCGGGAGTGTGTTACAGACTAGAATCTAATCGAGGGGTTCAGGGTGGTTTATATATAGAATAACAAATACCCGGGTGTGAGTTACAGACTGGAATCTAATCGAGGGGTTCAGGGTGGCTTATATATAGAATAACAGATACCCGGGAGTGAGTTACAGACTGGAATCTAATCGAGGGGTTCGGGGTGGTTTATGTATAGAATAACAGATACCCGGGAGTGAGTTACAGACTGGAATCTAATCGAGGGGTTCGGGGTGATTTATATATAGAATAACAGATACCCGGGAGTGAGTTACAGACTGGAATCTAATCGAGGGGTTCGGGTGGTTTATATATAGAATAACAGATACCCGGCAGTGAGTTACAGACTGGAATCTAATCGAGGGGTACAGGATAGTTTATATATAGAATAACAGATACCCGGGTGTGAGTTACAGACTGGAATCTAATCAACGGGTTCAGGATAGTTTATATATAGAATAACAGATACCCGGGAGTGAGTTACAGACTGGAATCTAATCGAGGGGTTCAGGATGGTTTATATATAGAATAACAGATACCCAGGAGTGAGTTACAGACTGGAATCAAATCGACGGGTTCAGGATGGGTTATATATAGAATAACAGATACCCAGGAGTGAGTTACAGACTGGAATCTAATCGAGGGGTTCAGGATAGTTTATATATAGAATAACAGATACCCGGGAGTGAGTTACAGACTGGAATCTAATCGAGGGGTTCGGGGTGGTTTATATAGAATAACAGATACCCGGGAGAGAGTTACAGACTGGAATCTAATGGAGTGGTTCGGGGTGGTTTATAAATAGAATAACAGATACCCGGGAGTGAGTTACAGAGTGGAATCTAATCGAGGTGTTCAGGGTGGTTTATATATAGAATTACAGAGACACAGGAGTGAGCTACAGCCTGGAATATGATCGAGGGGTTCGTGGTAGTTTATATATAGAATAACATATGCCAGGGAGTGAGTTACAGACTGGAATCTAATATTGGGGCTCGGGGTGGTTTATATATAGAATAACAGATACCCGGGAGTGAGTTACAGACTGGAATCTAATCGAGGGGTTCGGGGTAGATTATATATAGAATAACAGATACCCGGGAATGAGTTACAGACTGGAATCTAATCGAGGGGTTCGGGGTGGATTATATATAGAATAACAGACACTTTGGAGTGAGTTACAGACTGGAATCTAATCTAGGGGTTCACGATAGTTTATATATAGAATAACAGGTACCCAGGAGTGAGTTACAGACTGGAATCTAATCGAGGGGTTCGGGGTGGTTTATATATAGAATAACAGATACCCGGGAGTGAGTTACAGACTGGAATCTAATCGAGGGGTACAGGATAGTTTATATGTAGAATAACAGATACCCGGGTGTGAGTTACAGACTGGAATCTAATCAAGGGGTTCAGGATAGTTTATATATAGAATAACAGATACCCGGGAGTGAGATACAGAGTGGAATCTAATCGAGGGGTTCAGGATGGGTTATATATAGAATAACAGATACCCAGGAGTGAGTTACAGACTGGAATCAAATCGACGGGTTCAGGATGGGTTATATATAGAATAACAGATACCCAGGAGTGAGTTACAGACTGGAATCTAATCGAGGGGTTCAGGGTGGTTTACAAATAGAATAACAGATACCCGGGAGTGAGTTACAGACTGGAATCTAATCGAGGGGTTCAGGGTGGTTTATATATAGAATAACAGATACCCGGGAGTGAGTTACAGACTGGAATCTAGTCGAGAGGTTCGGGGTGGTTTATATATAGAATAACAGATACCTGGGAGTGAGTTACAGACTGGAATCTAATCGAGGGGTTCGGGTTGGTTTATATATAGAGTAACAGATACCCGGGAGTGAGTTACAGACTGGAATCTAATCAAGGGGTTCGGGGTGGTTTATATATAGAATAACAGATACCCAGGAGTGAGTTACAGACTGGAATCTAATCGAGGGGTTCAGGGTGGTTTATATATAGAATAACAGATACCAGGGTGTGAGTTACAGACTAGAATCTAATCAAGGGGTTCGGGGTGGTTTATAGAGAGAATAACAGATACCCGGGAGCAAGTTACAGACTGGAATCTAATCGAGGGGATCAGGGTGGTTTATATATAGAATAACAGATACCCGGGAGTGAGTTACAGACTGGAATCTAATCGAGGGGTTCGGGGTGGTTTATATATAGAGTAACAGATACCCGGGAGTGAGTTACAGACTGGAATCTAATCGAGGGGTTCGGGGTGGTTTATATATAGAGTAACAGATACCCGGGAGTGAGTTACAGACTGGAATCTAATCGAAGGGTTCGGGGTGGTTTATATAGAATAACAGGTATCCGGGAGTGAGTTACAGACTGGAATCAAATCAAGGGGTTCAGGATAGTTATATATAGAGTAACAGATACCCGGGAGTGAGTTACAGACTGGAATCTAATCGAGGGGTTCGGGGTGGTTTATATATAGAATAACAGATACCCGGGAGTGAGTTACAGACTGGAATCTAATCTAGGGGTTCAGGGTGGTTTATATATAGAATAACAGATACCCGGGAGTGAGTTACAGACTGGAATCTAATCGAGGGGTTCGGGGTGGTTTATATAGAATAACAGATACCCGGGATGAGTTACACGCTGGAATCTAATGGAGGGGTTCGGAGTCGTTTATATATAGAATAACAGATACCCGGGAGAGAGTTACAGACTGGAATCTAATCGAGGGGTTTGGGGTGGTTTATATATAGAATAACAAATACCCGGGAGTGAGTTACAGACTGGAATCTAATCGAGGGGTTCAGGATGGTTTATATATAGAATAACAGATACCCGGGAGTGAGTTACAGACTGGAATCTAATCGAGGGGTTCGGCGTGGTTTATATATAGAATAACAGATACCCGGGAGTGAGTTACAGAGTGGAATCTAATCGAGGGGATCAGGATGGTTTATATATAGAACAACAGACACCCGGGAGTGAGTAACAGACTGGAATCTAATCGAGCAGTTTGGGGTGGTTTGTATATAGAATAACAGTTACCCGGGAGTGAGTTACAGACTGGAATCTAATCGAGGGATTCGGGGTGGTTTATATACAGAATAACAGATACACGGGAGTGAGTTACAGACTGGAATCGAATCGAGGCGTTCAGGATAGTTTATACATAGAATAGCAGATACCCGGGAGTGAGTTACAGACTGGAATCTAATCGAGGGGTTCAGGGTGGTTTATATATAGAATAACAGATACACGGGAGCGAGTTACAGACTGGAATCTAATCGAGGGGATCGGGATGGTTTATATATAGAATAACAGATACCCAGGAGTGAGTTACAGACTGGAATCTAATTGAGGGGTTCGGGCTGGTTTTTATATAGAATAACAGATACCCGTGAGTGAGTTACAGACTGGAATCTAATCGAGGGGTTCAGGGTGGTTTATATATAGAATAACAGATACCCGGGAGTGAGTTACAGACTGGAATCTAATCGAGGGGTTCGGGGTGGTTTATATATAGAATAACAGATACCCGGGAGTGAGTTACAGACTGGAATCTAATCGAGGGGTTCGGGGTGGTTTATATAGAATAACAGATACCCGGGAGAGAGTTACAGACTGGAATCTAATGGAGTGGTTCGGGGTGGTTTATAAATAGAATAACAGATACCCGGGAGTGAGTTACAGAGTGGAATCTAATCGAGGTGTTCAGGGTGGTTTATATATAGAATTACAGAGACACAGGAGTGAGCTACAGCCTGGAATATGATCGAGGGGTTCGTGGTAGTTTATATATAGAATAACATATGCCAGGGAGTGAGTTACAGACTGGAATCTAATATTGGGGCTCGGGGTGGTTTATATATAGAATAACAGATACCCGGGAGTGAGTTACAGACTGGAATCTAATCGAGGGGTTCGGGGTGGTTTATATAGAATAACAGATACCCGGGAGAGAGTTACAGACTGGAATCTAATGGAGTGGTTCGGGGTGGTTTATAAATAGAATAACAGATACCCGGGAGTGAGTTACAGAGTGGAATCTAATCGAGGTGTTCAGGGTGGTTTATATATAGAATTACAGAGACACAGGAGTGAGCTACAGCCTGGAATATGATCGAGGGGTTCGTGGTAGTTTATATATAGAATAACATATGCCAGGGAGTGAGTTACAGACTGGAATCTAATATTGGGGCTCGGGGTGGTTTATATATAGAATAACAGATACCCGGGAGTGAGTTACAGACTGGAATCTAATCGAGGGGTTCGGGGTAGATTATATATAGAATAACAGATACCCGGGAATGAGTTACAGACTGGAATCTAATCGAGGGGTTCGGGGTGGATTATATATAGAATAACAGACACTTTGGAGTGAGTTACAGACTGGAATCTAATCTAGGGGTTCACGATAGTTTATATATAGAATAACAGGTACCCAGGAGTGAGTTACAGACTGGAATCTAATCGAGGGGTTCGGGGTGGTTTATATATAGAATAACAGATACCCGGGAGTGAGTTACAGACTGGAATCTAATCGAGGGGTACAGGATAGTTTATATGTAGAATAACAGATACCCGGGTGTGAGTTACAGACTGGAATCTAATCAAGGGGTTCAGGATAGTTTATATATAGAATAACAGATACCCGGGAGTGAGATACAGAGTGGAATCTAATCGAGGGGTTCAGGATGGGTTATATATAGAATAACAGATACCCAGGAGTGAGTTACAGACTGGAATCAAATCGACGGGTTCAGGATGGGTTATATATAGAATAACAGATACCCAGGAGTGAGTTACAGACTGGAATCTAATCGAGGGGTTCAGGGTGGTTTACAAATAGAATAACAGATACCCGGGAGTGAGTTACAGACTGGAATCTAATCGAGGGGTTCAGGGTGGTTTATATATAGAATAACAGATACCCGGGAGTGAGTTACAGACTGGAATCTAGTCGAGAGGTTCGGGGTGGTTTATATATAGAATAACAGATACCTGGGAGTGAGTTACAGACTGGAATCTAATCGAGGGGTTCGGGTTGGTTTATATATAGAGTAACAGATACCCGGGAGTGAGTTACAGACTGGAATCTAATCAAGGGGTTCGGGGTGGTTTATATATAGAATAACAGATACCCAGGAGTGAGTTACAGACTGGAATCTAATCGAGGGGTTCAGGGTGGTTTATATATAGAATAACAGATACCAGGGTGTGAGTTACAGACTAGAATCTAATCAAGGGGTTCGGGGTGGTTTATAGAGAGAATAACAGATACCCGGGAGCAAGTTACAGACTGGAATCTAATCGAGGGGATCAGGGTGGTTTATATATAGAATAACAGATACCCGGGAGTGAGTTACAGACTGGAATCTAATCGAGGGGTTCGGGGTGGTTTATATATAGAGTAACAGATACCCGGGAGTGAGTTACAGACTGGAATCTAATCGAGGGGTTCGGGGTGGTTTATATATAGAGTAACAGATACCCGGGAGTGAGTTACAGACTGGAATCTAATCGAAGGGTTCGGGGTGGTTTATATAGAATAACAGGTATCCGGGAGTGAGTTACAGACTGGAATCAAATCAAGGGGTTCAGGATAGTTATATATAGAGTAACAGATACCCGGGAGTGAGTTACAGACTGGAATCTAATCGAGGGGTTCGGGGTGGTTTATATATAGAATAACAGATACCCGGGAGTGAGTTACAGACTGGAATCTAATCTAGGGGTTCAGGGTGGTTTATATATAGAATAACAGATACCCGGGAGTGAGTTACAGACTGGAATCTAATCGAGGGGTTCGGGGTGGTTTATATAGAATAACAGATACCCGGGATGAGTTACACGCTGGAATCTAATGGAGGGGTTCGGAGTCGTTTATATATAGAATAACAGATACCCGGGAGAGAGTTACAGACTGGAATCTAATCGAGGGGTTTGGGGTGGTTTATATATAGAATAACAAATACCCGGGAGTGAGTTACAGACTGGAATCTAATCGAGGGGTTCAGGATGGTTTATATATAGAATAACAGATACCCGGGAGTGAGTTACAGACTGGAATCTAATCGAGGGGTTCGGCGTGGTTTATATATAGAATAACAGATACCCGGGAGTGAGTTACAGAGTGGAATCTAATCGAGGGGATCAGGATGGTTTATATATAGAACAACAGACACCCGGGAGTGAGTAACAGACTGGAATCTAATCGAGCAGTTTGGGGTGGTTTGTATATAGAATAACAGTTACCCGGGAGTGAGTTACAGACTGGAATCTAATCGAGGGATTCGGGGTGGTTTATATACAGAATAACAGATACACGGGAGTGAGTTACAGACTGGAATCGAATCGAGGCGTTCAGGATAGTTTATACATAGAATAGCAGATACCCGGGAGTGAGTTACAGACTGGAATCTAATCGAGGGGTTCAGGGTGGTTTATATATAGAATAACAGATACACGGGAGCGAGTTACAGACTGGAATCTAATCGAGGGGATCGGGATGGTTTATATATAGAATAACAGATACCCAGGAGTGAGTTACAGACTGGAATCTAATTGAGGGGTTCGGGCTGGTTTTTATATAGAATAACAGATACCCGTGAGTGAGTTACAGACTGGAATCTAATCGAGGGGTTCAGGGTGGTTTATATATAGAATAACAGATACCCGGGAGTGAGTTACAGACTGGAATCTAATCGAGGGGTTCGGGGTGGTTTATATATAGAATAACAGATACCCGGGAGTGAGTTACAGACTGGAATCTAATCGAGGGGTTCGGGGTGGTTTATATAGAATAACAGATACCCGGGAGAGAGTTACAGACTGGAATCTAATGGAGTGGTTCGGGGTGGTTTATAAATAGAATAACAGATACCCGGGAGTGAGTTACAGAGTGGAATCTAATCGAGGTGTTCAGGGTGGTTTATATATAGAATTACAGAGACACAGGAGTGAGCTACAGCCTGGAATATGATCGAGGGGTTCGTGGTAGTTTATATATAGAATAACATATGCCAGGGAGTGAGTTACAGACTGGAATCTAATATTGGGGCTCGGGGTGGTTTATATATAGAATAACAGATACCCGGGAGTGAGTTACAGACTGGAATCTAATCGAGGGGTTCGGGGTGGTTTATATAGAATAACAGATACCCGGGAGAGAGTTACAGACTGGAATCTAATGGAGTGGTTCGGGGTGGTTTATAAATAGAATAACAGATACCCGGGAGTGAGTTACAGAGTGGAATCTAATCGAGGTGTTCAGGGTGGTTTATATATAGAATTACAGAGACACAGGAGTGAGCTACAGCCTGGAATATGATCGAGGGGTTCGTGGTAGTTTATATATAGAATAACATATGCCAGGGAGTGAGTTACAGACTGGAATCTAATATTGGGGCTCGGGGTGGTTTATATATAGAATAACAGATACCCGGGAGTGAGTTACAGACTGGAATCTAATCGAGGGGTTCGGGGTAGATTATATAAAGAATAACAGATACCCGGGAATGAGTTACAGACTGGAATCTAATCGAGGGGTTCGGGGTGGATTATATATAGAATAACAGACACTTTGGAGTGAGTTACAGACTGGAATCTAATCGAGGGGTTCACGATAGTTTATATATAGAATAACAGGTACCCAGGAGTGAGTTACAGACTGGAATCTAATCGAGGGGTTCGGGGTGGTTTATATATAGAATAACAGATACCCGGGAGTGAGTTACAGACTGGAATCTAATCGAGGGGTACAGGATAGTTTATATATAGAATAACAGATACCCGGGTGTGAGTTACAGACTGGAATCTAATCAAGGGGTTCAGGATAGTATATATATAGAATAACAGATACCCGGGAGTGAGATACAGAGTGGAATCTAATCGAGGGGTTCAGGATGGGTTATATATAGAATAACAGATACCCAGGAGTGAGTTACAGACTGGAATCAAATCGACGGGTTCAGGATGGGTTATATATTGAATAACAGATACCCAGGAGTGAGTTACAGACTGGAATCTAATCGAGGGGTTCAGGGTGGTTTACAAATAGAATAACAGATACCCGGGAGTGAGTTACAGACTGGAATCTAATCGAGGGGTTCAGGGTGGTTTATATATAGAATAACAGATACCCGGGAGTGAGTTACAGACTGGAATCTAGTCGAGAGGTTCGGGGTGGTTTATATATAAAATAACAGATACCTGGGAGTGAGTTACAGACTGGAATCTAATCGAGGGGTTCGGGTTGGTTTATATATAGAGTAACAGATACCCGGGAGTGAGTTACAGACTGGAATCTAATCGAGGGGATCAGGGTGGTTTATATATAGAATAACAGATACCCGGGAGTGAGTTACAGACTGGAATCTAATCGAGGGGTTCGGGGTGGTTTATATATAGAGTAACAGATACCCGGGAGTGAGTTACAGACTGGAATCTAATCGAGGGGTTCGGGGTGGTTTATATATAGAGTAACAGATACCCGGGAGTGAGTTACAGACTGGAATCTAATCGAAGGGTTCGGGGTGGTTTATATAGAATAACAGGTATCCGGGAGTGAGTTACAGACTGGAATCAAATCAAGGGGTTCAGGATAGTTATATATAGAGTAACAGATACCCGGGAGTGAGTTACAGACTGGAATCTAATCGAGGGGTTCGGGGTGGTTTATATATAGAATAACAGATACCCGGGAGTGAGTTACAGACTGGAATCTAATCTAGGGGTTCAGGATGGTTTATATATAGAATAACAGATACCCGGGAGTGAGTTACAGACTGGAATCTAATCGAGGGGTTCGGATTGGTTTATATAGAATAACAGATACCCGGGATGAGTTACACACTGGAATCTAATGGAGGGGTTCGGAGTCGTTTATATATAGAATAACAGATACCCGGGAGAGAGTTACAGACTGGAATCTAATCGAGGGGTTTGGGGTGGTTTATATATAGAATAACAAATACCCGGGAGTGAGTTACAGACTGGAATCTAATCGAGGGGTTCAGGATGGTTTATATATAGAATAACAGATACCCGGGAGTGAGTTACAGACTGGAATCTAATCGAGGGGATCGGCGTGGTTTATATATAGAATAACAGATACCCGGGAGTGAGTTACAGAGTGGAATCTAATCGAGGGGATCAGGATGGTTTATATATAGAACAACAGACACCCGGGAGTGAGTAACAGACTGGAATCTAATCGAGGAGTTTGGGGTGGTTTGTATATAGAATAACAGTTACCCGGGAGTGAGTTACAGACTGGAATCTAATCGAGGGATATGGGGTGGTTTATATACAGAATAACAGATACACGGGAGTGAGTTACAGACTGGAATCGAATCGAGGCGTTCAGGATAGTTTATACATAGAATAACAGATACCCGGGAGTGAGTTACAGACTGGAATCTAATCGAGGGGTTCAGGGTGGTTTATATATAGAATAACAGATACACGGGAGCGAGTTACAGACTGGAATCTAATCGAGGGGATCGGGATGGTTTATATATAGAATAACAGATACCCAGGAGTGAGTTACAGACTGGAATCTAATTGAGGGGTTCGGGCTGGTTTTTATATAGAATAACAGATACCCGTGAGTGAGTTACAGACTGGAATCTATTCGAGGGGTTCAGGGTGGTTTATATATAGAATAACAGATACCCGGGAGTGAGTTACAGACTGGAATCTAATCGAGGGGTTCGGGGTGGTTTATATATAGAATAACAGATACCCGGGAGTGAGTTACAGACTGGAATCTAATCGAGGGGTTCGGGGTGGTTTACATATAGAATAACAGATACCCGAGAGTGAATTACAGACTGGAATCTAATCGAGGGGTTCAGGGTGGTTTACATATAGAATAACAGATACCCGGGAGTGAGTTACAGACTGGAATCTAATCGAGGGGTTCGGGGTGGTTTACATATAGAATAACAGATACCCGGGAGTGAATTACAGACTGGAATCTAATCGAGGGGTTCGGGGTGGTTTACATAGAGAATAACAGATACCCGGGAGTGAATTACAGACTGGAATCTAATCGAGGGGTTCAGGGTGGTTTATATATAGAATAACAGATACCCAGGAGTGAGTTACAGACTGGAATCTAATCGAGGTGTTCGCGTGGTTTACATATAGAATAACAGATACCCGGGAGTGAGTTACAGACTGGAATCTAATAGAGGGGTTCGGGGTGGTTTTATATAGAATAACAGATACACGGGAGTGAGTTACAGACTGGAATCTAATCGAGGGGTTCAGGGTGGTTTACATATAGAATAACAGATACCCGGGAGTGAGTTACAGACTGGAATCTAATCGAGGGGTTCAGGGTGGTTTTATATAGAATAACAGAAACCCGGGAGTGAGTTACAGACTGGAATCTAATCGAGGGGTTCAGGATGGTTTATATATAGAATAACAGATACCCGGGAGTGACTTACAGAGTGGAATCTAATCGAGGGGATCAGGATGGTTTATATATAGAACAACAGACACCCGGGAGTGAGTAACAGACTGGAATCTAATCGAGGAGTTTGGGGTGGTTTGTATATAGAATAACAGTTACCCGGGAGTGAGTTACAGACTGGAATCTAATCGAGGGATATGGGGTGGTTTATATACAGAATAACAGATACACGGGAGTGAGTTACAGACTGGAATCGAATCGAGGCGTTCAGGATAGTTTATACATAGACTAACAGATACCCGGGAGTGAGTTACAGACTGGAATCTAATCGAGGGGTTCAGGGTGGTTTATATATAGAATAACAGATACACGGGAGCGAGTTACAGACTGGAATCTAATCGAGGGGATCGGGATGGTTTATATATAGAATAACAGATACCCAGGAGTGAGTTACAGACTGGAATCTAATTGAGGGGTTCGGGCTGGTTTTTATATAGAATAACAGATACCCGTGAGTGAGTTACAGACTGGAATCTAATCGAGGGGTTCAGGGTGGTTTATATATAGAATAACAGATACCCGGGAGTGAGTTACAGACTGGAATCTAATCGAGGGGTTCGGGGTGGTTTATATATAGAATAACAGATACCCGGGAGTGAGTTACAGACTGGAATCTAATCGAGGGGTTCGGGGTGGTTTACATATAGAATAACAGATACCCGGGAGTGAATTACAGACTGGAATCTAATCGAGGGGTTCAGGGTGGTTTACATATAGAATAACAGATACCCGGGAGTGAGTTACAGACTGGAATCTAATCGAGGGGTTCGGGGTGGTTTACATATAGAATAACAGATACCCGGGAGTGAATTACAGACTGGAATCTAATCGAGGGGTTCGGGGTGGTTTACATAGAGAATAACAGATACCCGGGAGTGAATTACAGACTGGAATCTAATCGAGGGGTTCAGGGTGGTTTATATATAGAATAACAGATACCCAGGAGTGAGTTACAGACTGGAATCTAATCGAGGTGTTCGCGTGGTTTACATATAGAATAACAGATACCCGGGAGTGAGTTACAGACTGGAATCTAATAGAGGGGTTCGGGGTGGTTTTATATAGAATAACAGATACCCGGGAGTGAGTTACAGACTGGAATCTAATCGAGGGGTTCAGGGTGGTTTACATATAGAATAACAGATACCCGGGAGTGAGTTACAGACTGGAATCTAATCGAGGGGTTCAGGGTGGTTTTATATAGAATAACAGAAACCCGGGAGTGAGTTACAGACTGGAATCTAATCGAGGGGTTCAGGATGGTTTATATATAGAATAACAGATACCCGGGAGTGACTTACAGACTGGAATCTTATCGAGGGGTTCAGGAAGGTTTATATATAGAATAACAGATACCCGGGGATTGAGTTACAGACTGCAATCTAATCGAGGGATTCGGGGTGGTTTATATACAGAATAACAGATACCCGGGAGTGAGATGCAGACTGGAATCTAATCGAGGGGTTCACGGTAGTTTATATATAGAGTAACAGATAACCAGGAGTGAGTTACAGATTGGAATCTAATCGAGGTGTTCGGAGTGGTTTATATATAGAATAACAGATACCCGGGAGTGAGTTACAGACTGGAATCTAATCGAGGGGTTCAGGATGGTTTATACATAGAATAACAGATACCCGGGAGTTAGTTACAGACTGGAATCTAATCGAGGGGTTCAGGGTGGTTAATATATAGAATAACAGATAAACGGGAGTGAGTTACAGACTGGAATCTAATCGAGGGGATCGGGATGGATTATACATAGAATAACAGATACCCGGGTGTGAGTTACAGACTGGAATCTAATCAAGGGGTTCAGGATAGTTTATATATATAGAATAACAGATACCCGGGAGTGAGTTACAGACTGGAATCTAATCGAGGGGTTCGGGGTGGTTTATATATAGAATAACAGTTACCCGGGAGTGAGTTACAGACTGGAATCTATTCGAGGGGTTCAGGGTGGTTTGCATATAGAATAATAAATACCCGGGAGTGAATTACAGACTGGAATCGAATCAAGAGGTTCAGGGTGGTTTATATATAGAATAACAGATACCTGGGAGTGAGTTACAGACTGGAATGTAATCGAGGGTTCGGGATAGTTTATAGATAGAATAGAAGATACCCGGGAGTGAGTTACAGACTGGAATCTAATCGAGGAGTTCGTGGTGGTTTATGTGTAGAATAACAGAGACACAGGAGTGAGCTACAGCCTGGAATATGATCGAGGGGTTCAGGATGGTTTATATATAGAATAACAGATACCCGGGAGTGAGTTACGGACTGGAATCTAATCAAGGGGTTCAGGATGGTTTCTACATAGAATAACAGATATCCGGGAGTGAGTTACAGACTGGAATCTAATCGAGGGGTTCGGGGTGGATTATATATAGAATAACAGACACTTTGGAGTGAGTTTCAAAGTGGAATCTAATAGAGGGGTTCAGGGTGGTTTACATCAAGAATAACAGATAGCCGGGTGTGAGTTACAGACTGGAATCTAATCGAGGGCTTCAGGGTAGTTTATATATAGAATAACAGATACCCGGGAGTGAGTTACAGACTGGAATCTAATCGAGGGGTTCAGGATAGTTTATATATAGAATAACAGGTACCCGGGAGTGAGTTACAGACTGGAATCTAATCGAGGGGTTCGGGGTGGTTTATATATAGAATAACAGATACCCGGGAGTGAGTTACAGACTGGAATCTAATCGAGGGGTTCGGGGTGGTTTATATATAGAATAACAGATACCCGGCAGTGAGTTACAGACTGGAATCTAATCGAGGGGTACAGGATAGTTTATATATAGAATAACAGATACCCGGGTGTGAGTTACAGACTGGAATCTAATCAAGGGGTTCAGGATAGTTTATATATATAGAATAACAGATACCCGGGAGTGAGTTACAGACTGGAATCTAATCGAGGTGTTCAGGGTGGTTTATATATAGAATTACAGATACCCGGGAGTGAGTTACATACTGGAATCTAATCGACGGGTTCAGGGTGGTTTATATATAGAATAACAGATACCCGGGAGTGAGTTACAGACTGGAATCAAATCGAGGGTTCGGTATAGATTATGTATAGAATAACAGATACTCGGGAGTGAGTTACAGACTGGAATCTAACGAGAGATTTGGGGAGGTTTATATGTAGAATAGCAGATACCCGGGAGTGAGTTACAGACTGGAATCTAATCGAGGAGTTCGGGGTGGTTTATGTGTAGAATAACAGAGACACAGGAGTGAGCTACAGCCTGGAATATGATCGAAGGGTTCGTGGTAGTTTATATATAGAATAACATATGCCAGGGAGTGAGTTACAGACTGTAATCTAATATTGAGGCTCGGGGTGGTTTATATATAGAATAACAGATACCCGGGAGTGAGTTACAGACTGGAATCTAATCGAGGGGTTCGGGGTAGATTATATATAGAATAACAGATACCCGGGAATGAGTTACAGACTGGAATCTAATCGAGGGGTTCGGTGTTGATTATATATAGAATAACAGACACTTTGGAGTGAGTTACAGACTGGAATCTAATAGAGGGGTTCAGGCTGGTTTATATCAAGAATAACAGATACCCGGGTGTGAGTTACAGACTGGAATCTAATCGAGGGTTACTGGGTGGTTTATATATAGAATAACAGATACCCTGCAGTGAGTTACAGACTGGAATCTAAT
>NC_092711.1:11817765-11852765 GCF_047496885.1 Scyliorhinus torazame
ATTGGTAGAGGGATTGAGTTTCGGAGCCATGAGGTCATGTTGCAGCTGTACAAAACTCTGGTGCGGCCGCATTTGGAGTATTGCGTGCAATTCTGGTCGCCGCATTATTGGAAGGATGTGGAAGCATTGGAAAGGGTGCAGAGGAGATTTACCAGGATGTTGCCTGGTATGGAGGGAAGACCTTATGAGGAAAGGCTGAGGGACTTGAGGCTGTTTTCGTTAGCGAGAAGAAGGTTAAGAGGTGACTTAACTGAGGCATACAAGATGATCAGAGGATTGGATAGGGTGGACAGTGAGAACCTTTTTCCTCGGATGGTGATGTCGAGCACGAGGGGACATAGCTTTAAATTGAGGGGAGATAGATATAAGACAGATGTCAGAGGTAGATTCTTTACTCAGAGTAGTAAGGGCGTGGAATGCCCTGCCTGCAACAGGAGTTGACTCGCCAACACTAAGAGCATTCAAATGGTCATTGGATAGACATATGGGCGATAAGGGAATAGTGTAGATGGGCTTTAGAGTGGTTTCACAGGTCGGCGCAACATCGAGGGCCGAAGGGCCTGTACTGCGCTCTAATGTTCCATGTTCTATGTCTATGTTTCTATGAGCCTGCCTGAATCTCACATTGTCCATTTTACACCCTATGCTTTGCGACCTTCCCTGTTCCTGGTTGTAAGTGGCCATCCCAGGTGGCTACAGACCACACCCCCCCCCCCCCCGCCCACCAAGGAGGTTCCCGACCGGTCGTACGTGGTGCAAACCGCACCGTCGGGATCTCGGCTGGTCGGGCCTCTGGCAATAGCCACCACCCCCCCCCCGCCCCCCGCCAGCCGCGCGGCGTAATTCGCGGACGCTCGGATGTTCGGGTTCCCGGAGAATCGCCGGAGCGGCGCCGGGCTCCGATTCCGTCGGGAACTTCCCGCCCCCAACCCCGCGCCAAACACGATTTCCCGCGCGGGGTTGGGGAGAATCCCGCCCAGCTAGAGACACGGGAAGAGACCGGGGTGGCAGAGAGGGACTGACAGAGAGAGGGGCACAGGGACGGAGAGAGGGGCTGAGAGCGGGAGGGTGGGACTGTAACAGAGAGAGGGGGGGGGGGTATCATGATATGCGCTCGTGCACATAATGAGATATGGAAAGGCAGTGACAGACACCCAGTACAGCCAATCAACACACAGGACAGAACACAACCAATCACCAGGCAGAACGCTAGAGGGTGGTCTCCCGCTATAAAACACACGAGGCATCAACCTCTTTCCACTGGCGACAACTGTAGTGACAGTCAGGGTGTATATATCAGTTAGCACCTTCTACACATGGCTCAGAGCTAGTCTGGTCTAGATAGTTCGTAGCACGCTTAGGTTATTTGAGTGTCAAACCCACAGCGAATTGTGTGCACTACTCAGCAAGTTCAATAAAGCCTATTGAACCAACATCAAAGTTTGGCGTCTACTTTCAAGTACTACTGCATCCAGTTGCCGTCCGCGTTACCCCTGGGTGAATAACATGACGGGGGGGGGGGGCGCAGATCGAGAGAGAGGGACAGAAAAAGAGGGAGAATGAGGGATGCAGGAAGAGAAAGGGGGGGGGCGGCGGAGAGAGGGGCCAGACAGCGGAGGCAGAGAGAGAGAGGGGCGGTGAGGGGTATGTGTGGAGGAGAGAGGGGTGGAGGGAGAGAAGGGCGCAGGGAGAGAGGGACGGTGGGAGAGAGGGAAGGAGATGGAGAGAGAGAGATGTTGAGGTTCCAGTGTGCCCGAGCTCCAGTGGAAGCTACCAGAGAAAAGCACCTCCCAGTGGCAGTCAGCTTGCACCTCTGTAGTGCTGGATCCTAGTGTCGAACCCCCTCCAGAACACTGCCCAGTGCCAGGTCAGCTTGCACCTCTGTAGTGTTGGCTCCCAGTGTCGAACCCCCTCCAGAACACTGCCCAGTGGCAGTCAGCTTGCACCTCTGTAGTGCTGGATCCCAGTGTCGAACCCCCTCCAGAACACGACCCAGTGCCAGGTCAGCTTGCACCTCTGTAGTGCTGGATCCCAGTGTCGAACCCCCTCCAGAACACTGCCCAGTGCCAGGTCAGCTTGCACCTCTATAGTGCTGGCTCCCAGTGTCGAACCCCCTCCAGAACACTGCCCAGTGCCAGGTCAGCTTGCACCTCCATAGTGCTGGCTCCCAGTGTCGAACCCCCTCCAGAACACTGCCTAGTGACAGGTCAACTAGCACTTGAATAGTGCTGGCTTCCAGTGTCGAAGCCCCTCCAGAACACTGTCCAGTGACAGGTCAACTCGCACCTGAATAGTGCTGGCTCCCAGTGTTGAGCCCCCTCCAGAACACTGTCCAGTGCCAGGTCAGCTTGCACCTCTGTAGTGCTGCATCCCAGTGTCGAACCCCCTCCAGAACACTGCCCAGTGCCAGGTCAGCTTGCACCTCTGTAGTGCTGGATCCCAGTGTCGAACCCCCTCCAGAACACTGCCCAGTGCCAGGTCAGCTTGCACCTCTATAGTGCTGGCTCCCAGTGTCGAACCCCCTCCAGAACACTGCCCAGTGCCAGGTCAGCTTGCACCTCCATAGTGCTGGCTCCCAGTGTCGAACCCCCTCCAGAACACTGCCTAGTGACAGGTCAACTAGCACCTGAATAGTGCTGGCTTCCAGTGTCGAAGCCCCTCCAGAACACTGTCCAGTGACAGGTCAACTCGCACCTGAATAGTGCTGGCTCCCAGTGTCGAGCCCCCTCCAGAACACTGTCCAGTGCCAGGTCAGCTTGCACCTCTATAGTGCTGGCTCCCAGTGTCAAACCCCCTCCAGAACACTGCCCAGTGCCAGGTCAGCTGGCACCTCTGTAGTGCTGGCTCCCAGTGTCGAACCCCCTCCAGAACACTGCCCAGTGCCAGGTCAGCTTGCACCTCTATAGTGCTGGCTCCCTGTGTCGAACCCCCTCCAGAACACTGTCCAGTGCCAGGTCAGCTTGCACCTCTATAATGCTGGCTCCCAGTGTCGAACCCCCTCCAGAACACTGTCCAGTGCCAGGTCAGCTTGCACCTCTATAGTGCTGGCTCCCTGTGTCGAACCCCCTCCAGAACACTGTCCAGTGCCAGGTCAGCTTGCACCTCTATAATGCTGGCTTCCAGTGTCGAACCCCCTCCAGAACACTGCCCAGTGCCAGGTCAGCTTGCACCTCTATAGTGCTGGCTCCCAGTGTCGAACCCCCTCCAGAACACTGTCCAGTGCCAGGTCAGCTTGCACCTCTATAGTGCTGGCTCCCAGTGTCGAACCCCCTCCAGAACACTGTCCAGTGCCAGGTCAGCTTGCACCTCTATAGTGCTGGCTCCCAGTGTCGAACACCCTCCAGAACACTGCCTAGTGCCAGGTCAGCTTACACCTCTATAGTGCTGGCTCCCAGTGTCGAACCCCCTCCAGAACACTGCCCAGTGCCAGGTCAGCTGGCACCTCTGTAGTGCAGGCTCCCTGTGTCGAACCCCCTCCAGAACACTGCCCAGTGCCAGGTCAGCTTGCACCTCTATAGTGCTGGCTCCCAGTGTCGAACGTCCTCCAGAACACTGCCCAGTGCCAGGTCAGCTTACACCTCTATAGTGCTGGCTCCCAGTGTCGAACCCCCTCCAGAACACTGCCCAGTGCCAGGTCAGCTTGCACCTCTATAGTGCTGGCTCCCAGTGTTGAACCCACTCCAGAATACTGCCCAGTGCCAGGTCAGCTTGCACCTCTATAGTGCTGGCTCCCAGTGTCGAACCCCCTCCAGAACACTGCCCAGTGCCAGGTCAGTTTGCACCTCTATAGTGCTGGCTCCCAGTGTCGAACCCCCTCCAGAACACTGCCAAGTGCCAGGTCACTTTGCACCTCCATAGTGCTGGATCCCAGTGTCGAACCCCCTCCAGAACACTGCCCAGTGCCAGGTCAGCTTGCACCTCTATAGTGCTGGCTCCCAGTGTCGAACCCCTTCCAGAACACTGCCCAGTGCCAGGTCAGCTTGCACCTCTATAGTGCTGGCTCCCAGAGTCGAACCCCGTCCAGAACACTGCCCAGGGCCAGGTCAGCTTGCACCTCCATAGTGCTGGCTCCCAGAGTCGAACCCCCTCCAGAACCCCTTTCGAGTACAATAGATGGGTCGTTTTTGTACAGTGTGTGCAGGAGGGTTTCCTGAAACAATATGTTGACAGGCCAACAAGAGGCGAGGCCACGTTGGATTTGGTTTTGGGTAATGAACCAGGCCAGGTGTTGGATTTGGAGGTAGGAGAGCACTTTGGGGACAGTGACCACAATTCGGTGACGTTTACGTTAATGATGGAAAGGGATAAGTATACACCGCAGGGCAAGAGTTATAGCTGGGGGAAGGGCAATTATGATGCCATTAGACGTGACTTGGGGGGGATAAGGTGGAGAAGTAGGCTGCAAGTGTTGGGCACACTGGATAAGTGGGGCTTGTTCAAGGATCAGCTACTGCGTGTTCTTGATAAGTATGTACCGGTCAGACAGGGAGGAAGGCGTCGAGCGAGGGAACCGTGGTTTACCAAGGAAGTGGAATCTCTTGTTAAGAGGAAGAAGGAGGCCTATGTGAAGATGAGGTGTGAAGTTTCGGTTGGGGCGATGGATAGTTACAAGGTAGCGAGGAAGGATCTAAAGAGAGAGCTAAGACGAGCAAGGAGGGGACATGAGAAGTATTTGGAAGGAAGGATCAAGGAAAACCCAAAAGCTTTCTATAGGTATGTCAGGAATAAACGAATGACTAGGGAAAGAGTAGGACCAGTCAAGGACAGGGATGGGAAATTGTGTGTGGAGTCTGAAGAGATAGGCGAGATACTAAATGAATATTTTTCGTCAGTATTCACTCAGGAAAAAGATAATGTTGTGGAGGAGAATGCTGAGCCCCAGGCTAATAGAATAGATGGCATTGAGGTACGTAGCGAAGAGGTGTTGGCAATTCTGGACAGGCTGAAAATAGATAAGTCCCCGGGACCTGATGGGATTTATCCTAGGATTCTCTGGGAGGCCAGGGAAGAGATTGCTGGACCTTTGGCTTTGATTTTTATGTCATCATTGGCTACAGGAATAGTGCCAGAGGACTGGAGGACAGCAAATGTGGTCCCTTTGTTCAAAATGGGGAGCAGAGACAACCCCGGCAACTATAGACCGGTGAGCCTCACGTCTGTAGTGGGTAAAGTCTTGGAGGGGATTATAAGAGACAAGATTTATAATCATCTAGATAGGAATAATATGATCAGGGATAGTCAGCATGGCTTTGTGAAGGGTAGGTCATGCCTCACAAACCTTATTGAGTTCTTTGAGAAGGTGACTGAACAGGTAGACGAGGGTAGAGCAGTTGATGTGGTGTATATGGATTTCAGCAAAGCATTTGATAAGGTTCCCCACGGTAGGCTATTGCAAAAAATACGGAGGTTGGGGATTGAGGGTGATTTAGAGATGTGGATCAGAAATTGGCTAGCTGAAAGAAGACAGAGGGTGGTGGTTGATGGGAAATGTTCAGAATGGAGTACAGTCACAAGTGGAGTACCACAAGGATCTGTTCTGGGGCCATTGCTGTTTGTCATTTTTATCAATGACCTAGAGGAAGGCGCAGAAGGGTGGGTGAGTAAATTTGCAGACGATACTAAAGTCGGTGGTGTTGTCGATAGTGTGGAAGGATGTAGCAGGTTACAGAGGGATATAGATAAGCTGCAGAGCTGGGCTGAGAGGTGGCAAATGGAGTTTAATGTAGAGAAGTGTGAGGTGATTCACTTTGGAAGGAATAACAGGAATGCGGAATATTTGGCTAATGGTAAAGTTCTTGAAAGTGAGGATGAGCAGAGGGATCTAGGTGTCCATGTACATAGATCCTTGAAAGTTGCCACCCAGGTTGATAGGGCTGTGAAGAAGGCCTATGGAGTGTTGGCCTTTATTGGTAGAGGGATTGAGTTCTGGAGTCGGGAGGTCATGTTGCAGCTGTACAGAACTCTGGTACGGCCGCATTTGGAGTATTGCGTACAGTTCTGGTCACCGAATTATAGGAAGGACGTGGAGGGTTTGGAGCGGGTGCAGAGGAGATTTACCAGGATGTTGCCTGGTATGGAGGGAAAATCTTATGAGGAAAGGCTGATGGACTTGAGGTTGTTTTCGTTGGAGAGAAGAAGGTTAAGAGGAGACTTAATAGAGGCATACAAAATGATCAGGGGGTTGGATAGGGTGGACAGTGATAGCCTTCTCCCGCGGATGGATATGGCTGGCACGAGGGGACATAGCTTTAAACTGAGGGGTAATAGATATAGGACAGAGGTCAGAGGTAGGTTCTTTACGCAAAGAGTAGTGAGGCCGTGGAAGGCCCTACCTGCTACAGAAGTGAACTCGCCAACATTGAGGGCATTTAAAAGTTTATTGGATAAGCATATGGATGATAATGGCATAGTGTAGGTTAGATGGCTTTTGTTTCGGTGCAACATCGTGGGCCGAGGGGCCTGTACTGCGCTGTATTGTTCTATGTTCTATGTTCTAGAACACTGCCCAGTGCCAGGTCAGCTTGCACCTCTATAGTGCTGGCTCCCAGTGTCGAACCCCCTCCAGAACACTGCCCAGTGCCAGGTCAGCTTGCACCTCCATAGTGCTGGCTCCCAGTGTCGAATCCCCTCCAGAACACTGCCCAGTGCCAGGTCAGCTTGCACCTCTATAGTGCTGGCTCCCAGTGTCGAACCCCCTCCAGAACACTGCCCAGTGCCAGGTCAGCTTGCACCTCCATAGTGCTGGCTCCCAGTGTCGAATCCCCTCCAGAACTCTGTCCAGTGCCAGGTCAGCTTGCACCTCTATAGTGCTGGCTCCCAGTGTCAAACCCCCTCCAGAACACTGCCCAGTGCCAGGTCAGCTTGCAGCTCTGTAGTTGCTGGCTCCCAGTGTCGAACCCCCTCCAGAACACTGCCCAGTGCCAGGTCAGCTTGCACCTCTATAGTGCTGGCTCCCAGTGTCGAACCCCCTCCAGAACACTGCCCAGTGCCGGGTCAGCTTGCACCTCTGTAGTGCTGGCTCCCAGTGTCGAACTCCCTCCAGAACACTGCCCAGAGCCAGGTCAGCTTGCGCCTCTGTAGTGCTGGCTCCCAGTGTCGAACCCCCTCCAGAACTGCCCAGTGCCAGGTCAGCTTGTGCATCTATAGTGCTGGCTCCCAGTGTTGAACCCCCTCCAGAACACTGCCCAGTGCCAGGTCAACTTGCACCTCTATAGTGCTGGCTCCCAGTGTCGAACCCCCTCCAGCAGAACACTGCCCAGTGCCAGGTCAGCTTGCACCTCTATAGTGCTAGCTCCCAGTGTCGAACCCCCTCCAGAACACTGTCCAGTGCCAGGTCAGCTTGCACCTCTGTAGTGCTGGTTCCCAGTGTCGAACCCCCTCAAGAACACTGCCCAGTGCCAGGTCAGCTTGCACCTCTATAGTGCTGGCTCCCAGTGTCGAACCCCCTCCAGAACACTGCCCAGTGCCAGGTCAGCTTGCACCTCTATAGTGCTGGCTCCCAGTGTCGAATCCCCTCCAGAACACTGTCCAGTGCCAGGTCAGCCTTCACCTCTGTAGTGCTGGCTCCCAGTGTCGAACCCCCTCCAGAACACTGCCCAGTGCCAGGTCAGCTTGCACCTCTATAGTGCTGGCTCCCAGTGTCGAACCCCCTTCAGAATATTGCCCAGTGCCAGGTCAGCTTGCACCTCCATAGTGCTGGCTCCCAGTGTCGAACCCCCTCCAGAACACTGCCCAGTGCCAGGTCAGCTTGCACCTCTATAGTGCTGGCTCCCAGTGTCGAACCCCCTCCAGAACACTGACCAGTGCCAGGTCAGCTTGCACCTCTATAGTGCTGGCTCCCAGTGTCGAACCCCCTCCAGAACACTGCCCAGTGCCAGGTAAACTTGCACCTCTATAGTGCTGGCTCCCAGTGTCGAACCCCCTCCAGAACACTGCCCAGTGCCAGGTCAGCTTACACCTCTATAGTGCTGGCTCCCAGTGTCGAACACCCTCCAGAACACTGCCCAGTGCCAGGTCAGCTTGCACCTCTATAGTGCTGGCTCCCAGTGTCGAACCCCCTCCAGAACACTGCCCAGTGCCAGGTCAGCTTGCACCTCTATAGTGGTGGCTCCCAGTGTCAAAACCCCTCCAGAACACTGCCCAGTGCCAGGCCAGCTTGCACCTCTATAGTGCTGGCTCCCAGAGTCGAACCCCCTCCAGAACACTGTCCAGTGCCAGGTCAGCTTGCACCTCTATCGTGCTGGCTCCCAGTGTCGAACCCCCTCCAGAACACTGTCCAGTGTCAGGTCAGCTTGCACCTCCATAGTGCTGGCTCCCAGTGTCGAACACCCTCCAGAACACTGCCCAGTGCCAGGTCAGCTTGCACCTCTATAGTGCTGGCTCCCAGTGTCGAACCCCCTCCAGAACACTGCCCAGTGCCAGGTCAGCTTGCACCTCTATAGTGCTGGCTCCCAGTGTCGAACCCCCTCCAGAACACTGCCCAGTGCCAGGTCAGCTTGCACCTCTATAGTGGTGGCTCCCAGTGTCAAAACCCCTCCAGAACACTGCCCAGTGCCAGGCCAGCTTGCACCTCTATAGTGCTGGCTCCCAGAGTCGAACCCCCTCCAGAACACTGTCCAGTGCCAGGTCAGCTTGCACCTCTATCGTGCTGGCTCCCAGTGTCGAACCCCCTCCAGAACACTGTCCAGTGCCAGGTCAGCTTGCGCCTCTATAGTGCTGTCTCCCAGTGTCGAACCCCCTCCAGAACACTGCCCAGTGCCAGGTCAGCTTGCGCCTCTGTAGTGCTGGTTCCCAGTGTCGAACCCCCTCCAGACCACTGCCCAGTGCCAGGTCAGCTTGCACCTCTATAGTGCTGGCTCCCAGTGTCGAACCCCCTCCAGCAGAACACTGCCCAGTGCCAGGTCAGTTTGCACCTCTGTAGTGCTGGCTCCCAGTGTCGAATCCCCTCCAGAACACTGCCCAGTGCCAGGTTAGCTTACACCTCTATAGTGCTGGCTCCCAGTGTCGAAGCTCCTCCAGAACACTGCCCAGTGCCAGGTCAGCTTGCACCTCTATAGTGCTGGCTCCCAGTGTCGAACCCCCTCCAGAACACTGCCCAGTGCCAGGTCAGCTTGCACCTCTATAGTGCTGGCTCCCAGTGTCGAACCCCCTCCAGAACACTGCCCAGTGCCAGGTCAGCTTGCACCTCTATAGTGCTGGCTCCCAGTGTCGAACCCCCTCCAGAACACTGCCCAGTGCCAGGTCAGCTGGCACCTCTGTAGTGCTGGCTCCCAGTGTCGAACCCCCTCCAGAACACTGCCCAGTGCCAGGTCAGCTTGCACATCTATAGTGCTGGCTCCCAGTGTCGAACCCCCTCCAGAACACTGCCCAGTGCCAGGTCAGCTTGCACCTCTGTAGTGCTGGCTCCCAGTGTCGAACTCCCTCCAGAACACTGCCCAGAGCCAGGTCAGCTTGCACCTCTGTAGTGCTGGCTCCCAGTGTCGAACCCCCTCCAGAACTGCCCAGTGCCAGGTCAGCTTGTGCATCTATAGTGCTGGCTCCCAGTGTTGAACCCCCTCCAGAACACTGCCCAGTGCCAGGTCAACTTGCACCTCTATAGTGCTGGCTCCCAGTGTCGAACCCCCTCCAGCAGAACACTGCCCAGTGCCAGGTCAGCTTGCACCTCTATAGTGCTGGCTCCCAGTGTCGAACCCCCTCCAGAACACTGTCCAGTGCCAGGTCAGCTTGCACCTCTGTAGTGCTGGTTCCCAGTGTCGAACCCCCTCAAGAACACTGCCCAGTGCCAGGTCAGCTTGCACCTCTATAGTGCTGGCTCCCAGTGTCGAACCCCCTCCAGAACACTGCCCAGTGCCAGGTCAGCTTGCACCTCTATAGTGGTGGCTCCCAGTGTCAAAACCCCTCCAGAACACTGCCCAGTGCCAGGCCAGCTTGCACCTCTATAGTGCTGGCTCCCAGAGTCGAACCCCCTCCAGAACACTGTCCAGTGCCAGGTCAGCTTGCACCTCTATCGTGCTGGCTCCCAGTGTCGAACCCCCTCCAGAACACTGTCCAGTGTCAGGTCAGCTTGCACCTCCATAGTGCTGGCTCCCAGTGTCGAACACCCTCCAGAACACTGCCCAGTGCCAGGTCAGCTTGCACCTCTATAGTGCTGGCTCCCAGTGTCGAACCCCCTCCAGAACACTGCCCAGTGCCAGGTCAGCTTGCACCTCTATAGTGGTGGCTCCCAGTGTCAAAACCCCTCCAGAACACTGCCCAGTGCCAGGCCAGCTTGCACCTCTATAGTGCTGGCTCCCAGAGTCGAACCCCCTCCAGAACACTGTCCAGTGCCAGGTCAGCTTGCACCTCTATCGTGCTGGCTCCCAGTGTCGAACCCCCTCCAGAACACTGTCCAGTGCCAGGTCAGCTTGCGCCTCTATAGTGCTGTCTCCCAGTGTCGAACCCCCTCCAGAACACTGCCCAGTGCCAGGTCAGCTTGCGCCTCTGTAGTGCTGGCTCCCAGTGTCGAACCCCCTCCAGACCACTGCCCAGTGCCAGGTCAGCTTGCACCTCTATAGTGCTGGCTCCCAGTGTCGAACCCCCTCCAGAACACTGCCCAGTGCCAGGTCAGCTTGCACCTCTATAGTGCTGGCTCCCAGTGTCGAACCCCCTGCAGAACACTGTCCAGTGCCAGGTCAGCTTGCACCTCTATAGTGCTGGCTCCCAGTGTCGAACCCCCTCCAGAACACTGTCCAGTGCCAGGTCAGCTTGCACCTCTATAGTGCTGGCTCCCAGTGTCGAACCCCCTCCAGAACACTGCCCAGTGCCAGGTTAGCTTACACCTCTATAGTGCTGGCTCCCAGTGTCGAAGCTCCTCCAGAACACTGCCCAGTGCCAGGTCAGCTTGCACCTCTATAGTGCTGGCTCCCAGTGTCGAACCCCCTCCAGAACACTGCCCAGTGCCAGGTCAGCTTGCACCTCTATAGTGCTGGCTCCCAGTGTCGAACCCCCTCCAGAACACTGCCCAGTGCCAGGTCAGCTTGCACCTCCATAGTGCTCGCTCCCAGTGTTGAATCCCCTCCAGAACTCTGTCCAGTGCCAGATCAGCTTGCACCTCTATAGTGCTGGCTCCCAGTGTCGAACCCCCTCCAGAACACTGCCCAGTGCCAGGTCAGCTTGCACCTCTATAGTGCTGGCTCCCAGTGTCGAACCCCCTCCAGAACACTGCCCAGTGCCAGGTCAGCTGGCACCTCTGTAGTGCTGGCTCCCAGTGTCGAACCCCCTCCAGAACACTGCCCAGTGCCAGGTCAGCTTGCACATCTATAGTGCTGGCTCCCAGTGTCGAACCCCCTCCAGAACACTGCCCAGTGCCAGGTCAGCTTGCACCTCTGTAGTGCTGGCTCCCAGTGTCGAACTCCCTCCAGAACACTGCCCAGAGCCAGGTCAGCTTGCACCTCTGTAGTGCTGGCTCCCAGTGTCGAACCCCCTCCAGAACTGCCCAGTGCCAGGTCAGCTTGTGCATCTATAGTGCTGGCTCCCAGTGTTGAACCCCCTCCAGAACACTGCCCAGTGCCAGGTCAACTTGCACCTCTATAGTGCTGGCTCCCAGTGTCGAACCCCCTCCAGCAGAACACTGCCCAGTGCCAGGTCAGCTTGCACCTCTATAGTGCTGGCTCCCAGTGTCGAACCCCCTCCAGAACACTGTCCAGTGCCAGGTCAGCTTGCACCTCTGTAGTGCTGGTTCCCAGTGTCGAACCCCCTCAAGAACACTGCCCAGTGCCAGGTCAGCTTGCACCTCTATAGTGCTGGCTCCCAGTGTCGAACCCCCTCCAGAACACTGCCCAGTGCCAGGTCAGCTTGCACCTCTATAGTGGTGGCTCCCAGTGTCAAAACCCCTCCAGAACACTGCCCAGTGCCAGGCCAGCTTGCACCTCTATAGTGCTGGCTCCCAGAGTCGAACCCCCTCCAGAACACTGTCCAGTGCCAGGTCAGCTTGCACCTCTATCGTGCTGGCTCCCAGTGTCGAACCCCCTCCAGAACACTGTCCAGTGTCAGGTCAGCTTGCACCTCCATAGTGCTGGCTCCCAGTGTCGAACACCCTCCAGAACACTGCCCAGTGCCAGGTCAGCTTGCACCTCTATAGTGCTGGCTCCCAGTGTCGAACCCCCTCCAGAACACTGCCCAGTGCCAGGTCAGCTTGCACCTCTATAGTGGTGGCTCCCAGTGTCAAAACCCCTCCAGAACACTGCCCAGTGCCAGGCCAGCTTGCACCTCTATAGTGCTGGCTCCCAGAGTCGAACCCCCTCCAGAACACTGTCCAGTGCCAGGTCAGCTTGCACCTCTATCGTGCTGGCTCCCAGTGTCGAACCCCCTCCAGAACACTGTCCAGTGCCAGGTCAGCTTGCGCCTCTATAGTGCTGTCTCCCAGTGTCGAACCCCCTCCAGAACACTGCCCAGTGCCAGGTCAGCTTGCGCCTCTGTAGTGCTGGCTCCCAGTGTCGAACCCCCTCCAGACCACTGCCCAGTGCCAGGTCAGCTTGCACCTCTATAGTGCTGGCTCCCAGTGTCGAACCCCCTCCAGAACACTGCCCAGTGCCAGGTCAGCTTGCACCTCTATAGTGCTGGCTCCCAGTGTCGAACCCCCTGCAGAACACTGTCCAGTGCCAGGTCAGCTTGCACCTCTATAGTGCTGGCTCCCAGTGTCGAACCCCCTCCAGAACACTGTCCAGTGCCAGGTCAGCTTGCACCTCTATAGTGCTGGCTCCCAGTGTCGAACCCCCTCCAGAACACTGTCCAGTGCCAGGTCAGCTTGCACCTCTATAGTGCTGGCTCCCAGTGTCGAACCCCCTCCAGAACACTGTCCAGTGCCAGGTCAGCTTACACCTCTATAGTGTTGGCTCCCAGTGTCGAACACCCTCCAGAACACTGCCAAGTGCCAGGTCAGCTTGCACCTCTATAGTGCTGGCTCCCAGTGTCGAACCCCCTCCAGAACACTGCCCAGTGAACGGTCAGCTTGCACCTCTATAGTGGTGGCTCCCAGTGTCAAAACCCCTCCAGTACACTGCCCAGTGCCAGGCCAGCTTGCACCTCTATAGTGCTGGCTCCCAGAGTCGAACCCCCTCCAGAACACTGTCCAGTGCCAGGTCAGCTTGCACCTCTATAGTGCTGGCTCCCAGTGTCGAACCCCCTCCAGAACACTGTCCAGTGTCAGGTCAGCTTGCACCTCTATAGTGCTGTCTCCCAGTGTCGAACCCCCTCCAGAACACTGCCCAGTGCCAGGTCAGCTTGCGCCTCTGTAGTGCTGGCTCGCAGTGTTGAACCCCCTCCAGACCACTGCCCAGTGCCAGGTCAGCTTGCACCTCTATAGTGCTGGCTCCCAGTGTCGAACCCCCTCCAGCAGAACACTGCCCAGTGCCAGGTCAGTTTGTACCTCTGTAGTGCTGGCTCCCAGTGTCGAACCCCCTCCAGAACACTGCCCAGTGCCAGGTCAGCTTACACCTCTAAAGTGCTGGCTCCCAGTGCCGAACCCCCTCCAGAACACTGCCCAGTGCCAGTTCAGCTTGCACCTCTGTAGTGCTGGCTCCCAGTGTCGAACCCCCTCCAGAACACTGCCCAGTGCCAGGTCAGCTTGCACCTCTGTAGTGCTGGCTCCCAGTGTCGAACCCCCTCCAGAACACTGCCCAGTGCCAGGTCAGCTTGCAACTCCATAGTGCTCGCTCCCAGTGTCGAACCCCCTCCAGAACACTGCCCAGTGCCAGGTCAGCTTGCACCTCTATAGTGCTGGCTCCCAGAGTCGAGCCCCCTCCAGAACACTGTCCAGTGCCAGGTCAGCTTGCACCTCTATAGTGCTGGCTCCCAGTGACGAACCCCCTCCAGAACACTGTCCAGTGTCAGGTCAGCTTGCACCTCTATAGTGCTGTCTCCCAGTGTCGAACCCCCTCCAGAACACTGCCCAGTGCCAGGTCAGCTTGCGCCTCTGTAGTGCTGGCTCGCAGTGTCGAACCCCCTCCAGACCACTGCCCAGTGCCAGGTCAGCTTGCACCTCTATTGTGCTGGCTCCCAGTGTCGAACCCCCTCCAGCAGAACACTGCCCAGTGCCAGGTCAGTTTGCACCTCTGTAGTGCTGGCTCCCAGTGTCGAACCCCCTCCAGAACACTGCCCAGTGCCAGGTCAGCTTACACCTCTAAAGTGCTGGCTCCCAGTGTCGAACCCCCTCCAGAACACTGCCCAGTGCCAGTTCAGCTTGCACCTCTGTAGTGCTGGCTCCCAGTGTCGAACCCCCTCCAGAACACTGCCCAGTGCCAGGTCAGCTTGCACCTCTGTAGTGCTGGCTCCCAGTGTCGAACACCCTCCAGAACACTGCCCAGTGCCAGGTCAGCTTGCAACTCCATAGTGCTCGCTCCCAGTGTCGAACCCCCTCCAGAACACTGCCCAGTGCCAGGTCAGCTTGCACCTCTATAGTGCTGGCTCCCAGTGTCGAGCCCCCTCCAGAACACTGCCCAGTGCCAGGTCAGCTTGCACCTCTGTAGTGCTGGCTCCCAGTGTCGAACCCCCTCCAGAACACTGCCCAGTGCCAGGTAAGCTTGCACCTCTGTAGTGCTGGCTCCCAGTGTCGAACCCCCTCCAGAACACTGCCCAGTGCCAGGCAAGCTTGCACCTCTATAGTGCTGGCTCCCAGTGTCGAACACCCTCCAGAACACTGCCCAGTGCCAGGTCAGCTTGCACCTCTATAGTGCTGTCTCCCAGTGTCGAACCCCCTCCAGAACACTGCCCAGTGCCAGGTCAGCTTGCACCTCTATAGTGCTGGCTCCCAGTGTCGAACGCCCTCCAGAACACTGCCCAGTGCCATGTCAGCTTGCACCTCTATAGTGCTGGCTCCCAGTGTCGAACGCCCTCCAGAACACTGCCCAGTGCCAGGTCAGCTTGCACCTCTATAGTGCTGGCTCCCAGTGTCGAACCCCCTCCAGAACACTGTCCAGTGCCAGGTCAGCTTGCACCTCTATAGTGCTGGCTCCCAGTGTCGAACCCCCTGCAGAACACTGTCCAGTGCCAGGTCAGCTTGCACCTCTATAGTGCTGGCTCCCAGTGTCGAACCCCCTCCAGAACACTGCCCAGTGCCAGGTCAGCTTGCACCTCTATAGTGCTGGCTCCCAGTGTCGAACCCCCTCCAGAACACTGTCCAGTGCCAGGTCAGCTTGCACCTCTATAGTGCTGGCTCCCAGTGTCGAAACCCCTCCAGAACACTGCCCAGTGCCAGGTCAGCTTGCACCTGTATAGTGCTGGCTCCCAGTGTCGAAACCCCTGCAGAACACTGCCCAGTGCCAGGTCAGCTTGTACCTCTATAGTGGTGGCTCCCAGTGTCGCATCCCCTCCAGAACACTGCCCAGTGCCAGGTCAGCTTGCACCTCCATAGTGCTGGCTCCCAGTGTCGAACCCCCTCCAGAACACTGCCCAGTGCCAGGTCAGCTTGCACCTCTATGGTGCTAGCTCCCAGTGTCGATCCCCCTCCAGAACACTGACCAGTGCCAGGTCAGCTTGCACCTCTATAGTGCTGGCTCCCACTGTCGAACCCCCTCCAGAACACTGCCCAGTGCCACGTCAGCTTGCACCTCTATAGTGCTGGCTCCCAGTGTCAAAATCCCTCCAGAACACTGCCCAGTGCCAGGCCAGCTTGCACCTCTGTAGTGCAGGCTCCCAGTGTCGAACCCCCTCCAGCAGAACACTGCCCAGTGCCAGGTCAGTTTGCACCTCTGTAGTGCTGGCTCGCAGTGTCGAACCCCCTCCAGAACACTGCCCAGTGCCAGGTCAGCTTGCACCTCTGTAGTGCTGGCTCCCAGTGTCGAACCCCCTCAAGAACACTGCCCAGTGCCAGGTCAGCTTACACCTCTATAGTGCTGGCTCCCAGTGTTGAACCCCCTCCAGAACACTGCCCAGTGCCAGTTCAGCTTGCACCTCTGTAGTGCTGGCTCCCAGTGTCGAACCCCCTCCAGAACACTGCCCAGTGCCAGGTCAGCTTGCACCTCTGTAGTGCTGGCTCCCAGTGTCGAACCCCCTCCAGAACACTGCCCAGTGCCAGGTCAGCTTGCACCTCTATAGTGCTGGCTCCCAGTGTCGAACCCCCTCCAGAACACTGCCCAGTGCCAGGTCAGCTTGCACCTCTATAGTGCTGGCTCCCAGTGTCGAACCCCCTCCAGAAGACTGCCCAGTGCCAGGTCAGCTTGCACCTCTGTAGTGCTGGCTCCCAGTGTCGAACCCCCTCCAGAACACTGCCCAGTGCCTGGTCAGCTTGCACCTCTATAGTGCTGGCTCCCAGTGTCGAACCCCCTCCAGAACACTGTCCAGTGCCAGGTCAGCTTGCACCTCTGTAGTGCTGGCTCCCAGTGTCGAACCCCCTCCAGAACACTGCCCAGTGCCAGGTCAGCTTGCACCTCTATAGTGCTGGTTCCCAGTGTCGAACCCCCTCCAGAACACTGCCCAGTGCCAGGTCAGCTTGCACCTCTGTAGTGCTGGCTCCCAGTGTCGAACCCCCTCCAGAACACTGCCCAGTGCCAGGTCAGCTTGCACGTCTATAGTGCTGGCTCCCAGTGTCGAACCCCCTCCAGAACACTGCCCAGTGCCAGGTCAGCTTGCACCTCTATAGTGCTGGCTCCCAGTGTCGAACCCCCTCCAGAACACTGTCCAGTGCCAGGTCAGCTTGCACCTCTGTAGTGCTGGCACCCAGTGTCGAACCCCCTCCAGAACACTGCCCAGTGTCAGGTTAGCTTGCACCTCTAGAGTGCTGGCTCCCAGTGTCGAAGACCCTCCAGAACACTGCCCAGTGCCAGGTTAGATGCACCTCCATCGTTCTGGCTCCCAGTGTCGAACCCCCTCCAGCAGAACACTGCCCATTGCCAGGTTAAGTTGCAGAACTCCACAGCCAGGTCCTCGAAGTTTCATCAGTGACCAGCCAAGGGGACTCTGGTGCCGAGGGCTCCAGGGATGCGTCTGGTCCTGGATTTGTGTCAAGGTCCCAGAGGATGGATGAACTGTGCCAGATCCAGGACTCCACGAGGAGTGATCATCTCTACACAGCACTGATGTAATTATTAATTCACTGACATAGGGTTAGGAATGTGGGTAAATTAACAAGGTTAACAGTGAAACGGAGATGAAAACAAAGGCAACAGACAAGAAACAAGATTAGCAGGTGTCTGGAGGAATAATGAGTTGTCATTTTCCCCAATAACAAGACGAGCAGGCATGTAGAGGAATAATCAGATGTGATTTATCCAGTAACAAGATTAGCAGGCATCTAGATCATAGATCATAGAACTTACAGTGCAGAAGGAGGCCATTTGGCCCATCAAGTCTGCACCGGCTCTTGGAAAGAGCACCCTACCGAAGCCCATGCCTCCATCCTATTCCCGTATACCCACCTAACATTTTTGGACAGTAATGAAAATTTAGCATGGCCAATCAACCTAACGGACATATTTTTGGATTGTGGGAGGAAACCAACGAGGAGTACGTGCAGACTCCGCACAGACAGTGATCCAAGCCGGGAATCGAACCTGGGACCCTGGAGCTGTGAAGCAACTGTGCTAACGCTAGCAGGCATCCAGAGGTATGATGAGATGTGATTTGCCCAGTAAGACTAGCAAGTATCTGGAGAAATATCGAGATTTTTTGCCCAGTAACAAGATTAGCAGGTGTCTAGAGAAATAATCAGATGCAAATTGTCCAGTAAGACGACTAGCAGGTGTCTAGAGGAATATCGAGATGTGATTTGCCCAGTAACAAGATTAGCAGGTGTCTAGAGGAATATCGAGATGTGATTTGCCCAGTAACAAGATTAGCAGGTGTCTAGAGAAATATCGAGATGTGATTTGCCCAGTAACAAGATTAGCAGGCGTCTAGACGAATATCGAGATGTGATTTGCCCAGTAACAAGTTTAGTAGGTGTCTAGACGAATATCGAGATGTGATTTGCCCAGTAACAATATTAGCAGGCGTCTAGACGAATATCGAGATGTGATTTGCCCAGAAACAAGATTAGCAGGTGTCTAGAGAAATATCGAGATGTGATTTGCCATGTAACTAGATTAGCAGGTGTCTAGACGAATATCGAGATGTGATTTGCACAGTAGCAAGATTAGCCGGTGTCTAAAAAATATCGAGATGTGATTTTCCAAGTAACTAGATTAGCAGGTGTCTAGAGGAATATCGAGATGGGATTAGTCCAGTAACAAGATTAGCAGGTGTGCAGAGGAATAATGAGATGTGATTTAGCCAGTAACAAGATTAGCAGGTGTCTAGAGGAATATTGAGGTGTGGTTTTCCCAGTAACAAGATTAGCAGGGGTATAGAGACACTGAGATACGAATGGCATTTCAGAAACATTGGCAGAGATCAGTGGGGGCTGCAGAAATGCCAACTTCTAGCGGCAAGGAATTTGAGAGATGTACACAGCCGAATCTGCAGGGCGGGATATCATAAGAGAGGGAACAGTAGAACTTCCAGCACCCTCCTTGGGGATGGCGGCCAGCTCTCCACCCAAAGCCAGATGGGTCAGTTCCATCGGCAATCCCGGCCACGGGCGGCCTGTTCCATCAAACCTTTAAGGCCCAGGGAGATGGCCGGTATTCAGCTCTTCACTGAGCCACGAAGAGTCGTTTCCCAGACCGGGTAACCTGAGCGGCATGGTGTGGTAACTACAATCTGGATTTGACCTTGAGAGAGTTACTAAAATTGGATGCTGTCAGGAAAAGGGGTAGCTCAGCGAGCTGTGGGAACGTGGGTATTTCTTGGAAACTAGATATAACTTCAGATAAAAGAAAAGTGTTGTGGTGCATATTTGTATTTTGTCGAGCACTTTTGCTGATACCTTAATAAAAATTAATTTATTAATTGTTTACACGGCCACATGTCGGCTTCCTGGCTTTATTCCAGAAAAATATACATCAGTGGTAACCAGTCTTTATCCCTGGCACTTTGAGACACTCTCACAGGGAACATTAACGGAGTCTCAAAACACTGACATTTTTACAACAGAGGGTTTCGCCGTCAGTACTGAGGGAGTGCCGCACTGTCAGAGGGTCAGTACTGAGGGAGTGCCGCACTGTCAGAGGGTCAGTACTGAGGGAGTGCCGCACTGTCAGAGGGTCAGTACTGAGGGAGTGCCGCACTGTCAGAGGGTCAGTACTGAGGGAGCGCCGCACTGTCAGTGGGTCAGTACTGAGGGAGTGCCGCACTGTCAGAGGGTCAGTACTGAGGGAGCGCCGCACTGTCAGAGGGTCAGTACTGAGGGAGTGCCGCACTGTCAGAGGGTCAGTACTGAGTGAGCGCCGCACTGTCAGAGGGTCAGTACTGAGGGAGTGCCGCACTGTCAGAGGGTCAGTACTGAGGGAGCGCCGCACTGTCAGAGGGTCAGTACTGAGGGAGTGCTGCACTGTCAGAGGGTCAGTACTGAGGGAGTGCCGCACTGTCAGAGGGTCAGTACTGAGGGAGTGCCGCACTGTCAGAGGGTCAGTACTGAGGGAGCGCCGCACTGTCAGAGGGTCAGTACTGAGGGAGTGCCGCACTGTCAGAGGGTCAGTACTGAGGGAGCGCCGCACTGTCAGAGGGTCAGTACTGAGGGAGTGCCGCACTGTCAGAAGGTCAATACTGAGGGACTGCCGCACTGTCAGAGGGTCAGTACTGAGGGAGTCCCGCACAGTCAGAGGGTCAATACTGAGGGAGTCCCGCACTGTCAGAGGGTCAGTGCTGAGGGAGTGCTGCACTGTCAGAGGGTCAGTACTGAGGGAGTGCCTCACTGTCAGAGGGTCAGTACTGAGGGAGTGCTGCACTGTCAGAGGGTCAGTACTGAGGGAGTGCCGCACTGTCAGAGGGTCAGTACTCAGGGAGCGCCGCAATGTCAGAGGGTCAGTACTGAGGGAGTGCTGCACTGTCAGAGGGTCAGTACTCAGGGAGTGCCGCACTGTCTGAGGGTCAGTACTGAGGGAGCGCCGCACTGTCAGAGGGTCAGTACTGAGGGAGTGCTGCACAGGTCAGAGGGTCAGTACTGAGGGAGTGCCGCACTGTCAGAGGGTCAGTACTGAGGGAGTGCCGCACTGTCAGAGGGTCAGTACTGAGGGAGTGCCGCACTGTCAGAGAGTCAGTACTGAGGGAGTGCCGCACTGTCAGAGGGTCAGTACTGAGGGAGTGCTGCACTGTCAGAGGGTCAGTGCTGAGGGAGCGCCGCACTATCAGAGGGTCAGTACTGAGGGAGTGCCGCACTGTCTGAGGGTCAGTACTGAGGGAGTGCCGCACTGTCAGAGGGTCAGTGCTGAGAGAGCGCCGCACTGTCAGAGGGTCAGTACTGAGGGAGTGCTGCACTGTCAGAGGGTCAGTACTGAGGGAGTGCCGCACTGTCAGAGGGTCAGTACTGAGGGAGTGCCGCACTGTCAGAGGGTCAGTACTGAGGGAGTGCTGCACTGTCAGAGGGTCTGTACTGAGGGAGTGCTGCACTGTCAGAGGGTCAGTACTGAGGGAGTGCCGCACTGTCAGAGGGTCAGTACTGAGGGAAGGCCGCACTGTCAGTGGGTCAGTACGGAGGGAGTGCCGCACTGTCAGAGGTTCAGTACTGAAGGAGTGCTGCACTGTCAGAGGGTCAGTACTAAGGGAGTGCTGCACTGTCAGAGGGTCAGTACTGAGGGAGCGCCGCACTGTCAGAGGGTCAGTACTGAGGGAGTGCCGCACTGTCAGAGGGTCTGTACTGAGGGAGCGCCGCACTGTCAGAGGGTCTGTACTGAGGGAGCGACGCACTGTCAGAGGGTCAGTACTGAGGGAGTGCTGCACTGTCAGAGGGTCAGTGCTGAGAGAGCGCCGCACTGTCAGAGGGTCAGTACTGAGGGAGTGCTGCACTATCAGAGGCTCACTGCTGAGGGAGTGCTGCACTGTCAGAGGGTCAGTACTGAGGGAGTGCCGCACTGTCAGAGGGTCAGTACTGAGGGAGTGCCGCACTGTCAGAGGGTCAGTACTGAGGGAGTGCCGCACTGTCAGAGGGTCAGTACTGAGGGAGTGCTGCACTGTCAGAGGGTCAGTACTAAGGGAGTGCTGCACTGTCAGAGGGTCAGTGCTGAGGGAGCGCCGCACTGTCAGATGTCAGTACTGAGGGAGTGCCGCACTGTCAGAGGGTCTGTACTGAGGGAGCGCCGCACTGTCAGAGCGTCTGTACTGAGGGAGCGACGCACTGTCAGAGGGTCAGTACTGAGGGAGTGCTGTACTGTCAGAGGGTCAGTACAGAGGGACTGCTGCACTGTCAGAGGGTCAGTACTGAGGGAGCGCCGCACTGTCAGAGGGTTAGTACTGAGGGAGCACCGCACTGTCAGAGGGTCAGGACTGAGGGAGTGCTGCACTGTCAGAGGGTCAGTACTGAGGGAGCGCCGCACTGTCAGAGGGTCTGTACTGAGGGAGTGCTGCACTGTCGGACGGTCAGTACTGAGGGAGTGCTGCATTGTCAGAGGGTCAGTACTGAGGGAGTGCCGCACTGTCAGAGGGTCAGTACTGAGGGAATGCTGCACTGTCAGAGGGTCAGTACTGAGGGAGTGCTGCACTGTCAGAGGGTCAGTACTGAGGGAGCGCTGCACTGTCAGAGGGTCAGTACTGAGGGAGCGCTGCACTGTCAGAGGGTCAGTACTGAGGGAGAGCTGCACTGTCAGAGGGTCAGTACTGAAGGAGTGCTGCATTGTCGGAGGGTCAGTACTGAGGGAGTGCTGCACTGTCGGAGGGTCAGTACTGAGGGAGTGCTGCACTGTCGGAGGGTCAGTACTGAGGGAGTGCTGCACTGTCAGAGGGTCAGTGCTGAGGGAGTGCCGCACTGTCGGAGGGTCAGTACTGAGGGAGTCCCGCACTGTCGGAGAGTCAGTACTGAGGGAGCGCTGCACTGTCAGAGGGTCAGTACTGAGGGAGTGCCGCAGTGTCAGAGGGTCAGTACTGAGGGAGTGCCGCACTGTCAGAGGGTCAGTACTGAGGGAAGGCCGCACTGTCAGTGGGTCAGTACGGAGGGAGTGCCGCACTGTCAGAGGTTCAGTACTGAAGGAGTGCCGCACTGTCAGAGGGTCAGCACTGAGGGAGTGCCGCACTGTCAGAGGGTCAGTATTGAGGGAGCGCCGCACTGTCAGAGGCTCAGTACTGAGGGAGCGCCGCACTGACAGAGTGTCAGTACTGAGGGCGTGCCGCACTATCAGAGGCTCACTGCTGAGGGAGTGCTGCACTGTCAGAGGGTCAGTACTGAGGGAGTGCCGCACTGTCAGAGGGTCAGTACTGAAGGAGTGCCGCACTGTCAGAGGGTCAGTACTGAGGGAGTGCCGCACTGTCAGAGGGTCAGTACTGAGGGAGTGCTGCACTGTCAGAGGGTCAGTACTAAGGGAGTGCTGCACTGTCAGAGGGTCAGTACTGAGGGAGCGCCGCACTGTCAGAGGGTCAGTACTGAGGGAGTGCCGCACTGTCAGAGGGTCTGTACTGAGGGAGCGCCGCACTGTCAGAGGGTCTGTACTGAGGGAGCGACGCACTGTCAGAGGGTCAGTACTGAGGGAGTGCTGCACTGTCAGAGGGTCAGTGCTGAGAGAGCGCCGCACTGTCAGAGGGTCAGTACTGAGGGAGTGCTGCACTATCAGAGGCTCACTGCTGAGGGAGTGCTGCACTGTCAGAGGGTCAGTACTGAGGGAGTGCCGCACTGTCAGAGGGTCAGTACTGAGGGAGTGCCGCACTGTCAGAGGGTCAGTACTGAGGGAGTGCCGCACTGTCAGAGGGTCAGTACTGAGGGAGTGCTGCACTGTCAGAGGGTCAGTACTAAGGGAGTGCTGCACTGTCAGAGGGTCAGTGCTGAGGGAGCGCCGCACTGTCAGATGTCAGTACTGAGGGAGTGCCGCACTGTCAGAGGGTCTGTACTGAGGGAGCGCCGCACTGTCAGAGCGTCTGTACTGAGGGAGCGACGCACTGTCAGAGGGTCAGTACTGAGGGAGTGCTGTACTGTCAGAGGGTCAGTACAGAGGGACTGCTGCACTGTCAGAGGGTCAGTACTGAGGGAGCGCCGCACTGTCAGAGGGTTAGTACTGAGGGAGCACCGCACTGTCAGAGGGTCAGGACTGAGGGAGTGCTGCACTGTCAGAGGGTCAGTACTGAGGGAGCGCCGCACTGTCAGAGGGTCTGTACTGAGGGAGTGCTGCACTGTCGGACGGTCAGTACTGAGGGAGTGCTGCATTGTCAGAGGGTCAGTACTGAGGGAGTGCTGCACTGTCAGAGGGTCAGTACTGAGGGAATGCTGCACTGTCAGAGGGTCAGTACTGAGGGAGTGCTGCACTGTCAGAGGGTCAGTACTGAGGGAGTGCTGCACTGTCAGAGGGTCAGTACTGAGGGAGCGCTGCACTGTCAGATGGTCAGTACTGAGGGAGCGCCGCACTGTCAGAGGGTCAGTACTGAGGGAGAGCTGCACTGTCAGAGGGTCAGTACTGAAGGAGTGCTGCACTGTCGGAGGGTCAGTACTGAGGGAGTGCTGCACTGTCGGAGGGTCAGTACTGAGGGAGTGCTGCACTGTCAGAGGGTCAGTGCTGAGGGAGTGCCGCACTGTCGGAGGGTCAGTACTGAGGGAGTCCCGCACTGTCGGAGAGTCAGTACTGAGGGAGCGCTGCACTGTCAGAGGGTCAGTACTGAGGGAGTGCCGCAGTGTCAGAGGGTCAGTACTGAGGGAGCGCCGCACTGTCAGAGGGTCAGTACTGAGGGAGTGCCGCACTGTCGGAGGGTCAGTACTGATGGAGTGCCGCACTGTCAGAGGGTCAGTACTGAGGGAGCGCTGCACTGTCAGAGGGTCAGTACTGAGGGAGTGCTGCACTGTCAGAGGGTCAGTACTGAGGGAGTGCCGCACTGTCAGAGGGTCAGTACTGAGGGAGTGCCGCACAGTCAGAGGGCCAGTACTGTGGGAGTGTCACACCTTCAGAGGGTCAGTACTGAGGGAGTGCTGCACTGTCAGAGGGTCAGTACTGAGGGAGTGCCGCACTGTCAGAGGGTCAGTACTGAGGGAGCGCCGCACTGTCAGAGGGTCAGTACTGAGTGAGCACTGCACTGTCAGAGGGTCAGTATTGAGGGAGTGCTGCACTGTCAGAGGGTCAGTACTGAGGGAGTGCTGCACTGTCAGAGGGTCAGTACTGAGGGAGTGCCGCACTGTCAGAGGGTCAGTACTGAGGGAGCGCCGCACTGTCAGAGGGTCAGTACTGAGGGAGAGCTGCACTGTCAGAGGGTCAGTACTGAGGGAGAGCTGCACTGTCAGAGGGTCAGTAGTGAGGGAGTGCCGCACTGTCGGAGGGTCAGTACTGAGGGAGTGCCGCACTGTCAGAGGGTCAGTAGTGAGGGAGTGCCGCACTGTCGGAGGGTCAGTACTGAGGGAGCGCTGCACTATCAGAGGGTCAGTACTGAGGGAGTGCCGCACTGTCAGAGGGTCAGTACTGAGGGAGCGCTGTAATGAGAGATGCTGTAATGAGAGATGCTGTAATGAGAGATGCTGTAATGAAAGATGCTGTAATGAGAGATGCTGTAATGAGAGATGCTGTAATGAGAGGTGCTGTAATGAGAGGTGCTGTAATGAGAGATGCTGTAATGAGAGATGCTGTAATGAGAGATGCTGTAATGACAGGTGCTGTAATGAGAGATGCTGTAATGAGAGATGCTGTAATGAGAGGTGCTGTAATGAGAGATGCTGTAATGAGAGATGCTGTAATGAGAGATGCTGTAATGAGAGATGCTGTAATGAGAGATGCTGTAATGAGAGATGCTGTAATGAGAGATGCTGTAATGAGAGATGCAGTGTCACACTCATTCTGAGGTATTGAAATGGCGACGAGATACAGATGAAGCGTTTTAGTGAACTGAGCGTTTCTGGGCCGTCACAGGATAGCCGCCTCGGACAATCTCTGGAAGTGGTCCGGACGGAATCTCTGCAGGAAGGTGTACACTTTCCCAGGCTGCCTCTCCCCGTCTTGAAGATCTGTGGAGAGGACACAGGGCAGAGGGCAGACTGTAATACTCAGCGGTATGTTACTACACCACCCATCAATGCTCCTGCCCAGACCATTGCGGAGGCAGGAGTCACACAGAGGAGGACAAGGAGACATGAGGGAACAGTGAGAGCAAGCTCGGTCAAAGAGGGGGACTCTGAGGACCATCTTAAAGGAGGAGAGAGAGACAGAGAGAGAGAGAGACAGACAGAGAGAGAGAGAGAGACAGAGAGAGACAGAGACAGAGAGAGACAGAGACAGACAGAGAGAGAGAGACAGAGAGAGAGAGACAGAGAGAGAGAGACAGAGAGTGACAGAGAGAGACAGAGAGAGAGACAGAGAGAGAGACAGAGAGAGAGACAGAGACAGACAGAGAGAGAGAGACAGAGAGTGACAGAGAGTGACAGAGAGAGAGAGACAGAGAGAGAGACAGAGAGAGAGAGACAGAGAGGCAGAGGGCGAGAAAGAGAGAGGGGGACGGAGAGAGAGAGAGAGTGAGAGAGAGAGAGGGACAGAGACAGAGAGACAGGGGAAGAGAGAGATACAGAGAGAGCAAAGAGGATGGAGAGGGAGAGAGAGAGCGAGGGAGACGGAGAGAGACAGAGAGAGAGAGCGGGAGAGAGACAGAGGGAGAGAGAGACAGAGAGAGAGAGAGAGAGACAGAGAGAGCGAGAGACAGAGCATCGAAAAATACAGCACAGAACAGGCCCTTTGGCCCACGATGTTATGCCGAGTGTTTGTCCTCTGACATCCCCCCTATATCTTCCAACATTCACCTTAAATTTATGTCCCCTTGCAATGGTTTGATCCACCCGGGGAAAAAGTCTCTGACTGTCTACTCTATCTATTCCCCTGATCATCTTATAAACCTCTGTCAAGTCGCCCCTCATCCTTCTCCGTTCTAATGAGAAAAGGCCTAGCACCCTCAACCTTTCCTCGTAAGACCTACTCTCCATTCCAGGCAACATCCTGGTAAATCTCCTTTGCACCTTTTCCAAAGCTTCCACATCCTTCCTAAAATGAGGCGACCAGAACTGTACACAGTACTCCAAATGTGGCCTTACCAAAGTTTTGTACAGCTGCATCATCACCTGACGGCTCTTAAATTCAATCCCTCTGTTAATGAACGCTAGCACACCATAGGCCTTCTTCACAGCTCTATCCACTTGAGTGGCAACTTTCAAAGATGTATGAACATAGACCCCAAGATCTCTCTGCTCCTCCACATTGCCAAGAACTCTACCGTTAACCCTGTATTCCGCATTCATATTTGTCCTTCCAAAATGGACAACCTCACACTTTTCAGGGTTAAACTCCATCTGCCACTTCTCAGCCCAGCTCTGCATCCTATCTATGTCTCTTTGCAGCCGACAACAGCCCTCCTTACTATCCACAACTCCACCAATCTTTGTATCGTCTGCAAATTTACTGATCCACCCTTCAACTCCCTCATCCGTCATTAATGAAAATCACAAACAGCAGAGGACCCAGAACTGATCCCTGCGGTACGCCACTGTTAACTAGGATCCAGGCTGAATATTTGTATTCCACCACCACTCTCTGACTTCTATCGGTTAGCCAGTTCGTTATCCAACTCGCCAAATTTCCCACTATCCCATGCCTCCTTACTTTCTGCATAAGCCTACCATGGGGAACCTTATCAAATGCCTTACTAAAATCCATGTACACTACATCCACTGCTTTACCTTCATCCACATGCTTGGTCACCTCCTCAAAGAATTCAATAAGATTTGTAAGGCAAGACCTACCCCTCACAAATCCGTGCTGACTATCCCTAATCAAGCAGTGTCTTTCCAGATGCTCAGAAATCCTATCCTTCAGTACCCTTTCCATTACTTTGCCTACCACCGAAGTAAGACTAACTGGCCTGTAATTCCCAGGGTTATCCCTAGTTCTTTTTTTGAACTGGGGCACGACATCCGCCACTCTCCAATCCCCAGGTACCACCCCTGTTGACAGTGAGGATGAAAAGATCATTGCCAACGGCTCTGCAATTTCATCTCTTGCTTCCCATAGAATCCTTGGATATAGCCCGTCAGGCCCGGGGGACTTGTCTATCCTCAAGTTTTTCAAAATGCCCAACACATCTTCCTTCCTAACAAGTATTTCCTCGAGCTTACCAATCTGTTTCACACTGTCCTCTCCAACAATATCGTCCCTCTCATTTGTAAATACAGAAGAAAAGTATTCGTTCAAGACCTCTCCTATCTCTTCAGACTCAATACACAATCTCCCGCTACTGTCCTTGATCGGACCTACCCTCGCTCTAGTCATTCTCATATTGCTCACATATGTGTAAAAGGCCTTGGGGTTTTCCTTGATCCTACCCGCCAAAGAATGTTCATGCCCTCTCTTAGCTCTCCTAATCCCTTTCTTCAGTTCCCTCCTGGCTATCTTGTATCCCTCCAGCGCCCTGTCTGAACCTTGTTTCCTCAGCCTTACACAAGTCTCCTTCTTCCTCTTAACAAGACATTCAACCTCTCTTGTCAACCATGGTTCCCTCACTCGACCATCTCTTCCCTGCCTGACAGAGACATACATATCAAGGACACGTAGTGCCTGTTCCTTGACCAAGTTCCACATTTCAATTGTGTCCTTCCCTGACAGCCTATGTTCCCAACTTATGCACTTCAATTCTTGTCTGACAACATCGTATTTACCCTTCCCCCAATTGTAAACCTTGCCCTGTTGCACGCACCTATCCCTCTCCATTATTAAAGTGAAAGTCACAGAATTGTGGTCACTATCTCCAAAATGCTCCCCCACTAACAAATCTATCACTTGCCCTGGTTCATTGCCAAGTACTAAATCGAATATTGCTCCTCCTCTGGTCGGACAATCTACATACTGTGTTAGAAAAGCTTCCTGGACACACTGCACAAACACCACCCCATCCAAACTATTTGATCAAAAGAGTTTCCACTCAATATTTGGGAAGTTAAAGTCACCCATGGCTACTACCCTATGACTTCTGCACCTTTCCAAAATCTGTTTCCCAATCTGTTCCTCCTCATCTCTGCTGCTATTGGGGGGCCAATAGAAAACTCCCAAAAACTTCCTGTGGTAACGAATTCCACAGGCTCACCACTCTCCGGGTGTAGAAATGTCTCTTCATCTTGGTCCGAAATGGTCTTCCCCGTATCCCCAGACTGTGAACCCTGGTTCTGGACACCCCCCACCATCGGGAACATCCTTCCTGCATCTCCCCTGTCCAGTCCTGTTAGAATTCTCCATGTTTCTTTGAGATTACCCCCCTCATTCTACTGAACTCCAGCGAGAACAATCCTAACTGCAATCTCTCAGGATAGGCAACAGCACCTCCTCCACATTAGTCCTCAACTCCGGGGCCCTGCAAGGATGTGTGCTCAGTCCTCTACTGTACTCCCTGTACACACACGACTGTGTGGCAAGGTTTAACCCCAACTCAATCTGTAAGTTTGCGGATGATACGACTGTGGTGGGCCGCATCTCAAACAACGACGAATCAGACTACAAAAGGGAGATAGATCACTTGGTTGCATGGTGTACCGAAAACAATCTCCCTCTAAATGTCGGAAAGACCAAGGAATTGATCATCGAATTCAGGAAGCGCAGCACGACACACACTCCCGTCTGCATCAACAGCTCCGCAGTGGAGATGGTCGATAGCTTTAAGTTCCTGGGGGTCACCATCACCAACAGCCCGTCCTGGCCCACTCACGTTGGTGCAACAGTCAAGAACACTCAACAACCTCTCTACTTCCTACGGAAGCTAAAGAAATTCGGCTCGTCTGCATTGCCTCTCACTAACTTCGACAGATGTGCGATAGAGAGCATCCTATCCGGCTGCATCCCAGCCCGGTATGGCAACTGCTCGGTCCAAGATCGCAAGAAACTGCAGAGTGTGGTGAACTCAGCACAACGCATCACACAAGCTTGCCTTCCCCACATTGATTCTGTATACACCTCCCGCTGCCTCAGGAAGGCAGACGGCATTATCAGAGACCCCTCCCACCCAGGCATTGCCTTCTTCCAGACCCTTCCATCAGGCAGAAGGTACAGAAGTCTGAAGGCCCGCACATCCAGACATGGGAACAGCTTCTTCCCCACAGCTACTAGACTCCTCAACGACTCCCCCTCGGACTGATCTGTTCCCAGTAAGAACACTATTCACGACGCCCTATGCTGCTCTTGCTCATGTATTTGCTTTGTTTGGCCCCAAGTTCCGCACTGTAACCAATCACTGTTTGTCGATGTACCATTTGTCAATGTCCTCTGCCAATTATTCTTTTTGTCTACTATGTACGTACTGTGTACGTTCCCTCGGCCGCAGAAAAATACTTTTTGCTGTACTTTGGTACGTGTGACAATAAATCAAATCAAATTCAATCTCTCCTCCTACGTCAATCCCGCTCTCCCTGGATTCGGGTAAACCTTCGCTGCACTCCCTCGAGAGCAGGAACATCCTTCCTCAGATAAGGAGAGCAAAACTGCTCACAATACTCCAAGTGTGGCCTCACCAAGGCCCTGTACAATTGCAGCAACACATCCCTGCTCCTGACCTCAAATCCTCTCGCAATGAAGGCCGACAAACCATTTGCCTCACTGCCGCCTGCGCGCTTACCTAGCTTCCTGGCGAGATCCTGGATTCGGGAGAGGGCGTCCGGGATTTCATCCTCGCTGCCCACCAAAGCTTCGATCTCGCCCAGTTGGTGGCCAAAGCCAGCACGGTCCAGGTCCACGCGGAGGCCGCTCTCTAACCAGTAGGAGGTGCGCTCGGTGACGATGGCGGCGAACTCTCGGAGCTGGTGAGGCGCGTCGAGCAGCTGCTCCACCCTCTCGGGTAGCCCCCCGGCGCCGGGCGCCAGGAGCGGGGCCAGCAGGGACAGGATGGCGGGCTCCCCCTCCGTCTCCCGGTACTGGGTGGTCAGGCCCGGCTGGGCACCCGCGGGGCTCTTCAGCTGCCACAGGCCGTCCCGCCTCCTCAGCCAGAAGTCGGCCAGGGTCAGCCGGTAGTCCTCCGTGTCGAAGTACCGGTCCTCGAGGCGACACTGGGCCAGGAGGCGGGCGCCCAGGGCCCCCAGCCTCCCCTCCGTGTCCTCACGCAGGCCAAACTTTCGCTCCACCTCGATCGACATTCCCGGACCACGTCCTCGAGGCACCTGAAGGGAAGAGAGCTTGAGGTTAGAGGTGGATGGGGCGCACACGAGCACGCACGCAAAACTTGGATTCGCCCCGAGTGGACCACGGCTCGAAAGGAGGCCATTCAGCCCATTGCATCGTTGCCCAGGGGGATTGCCCAATCTCGGTCCAGGGATCATTGCCAGGACCCTCAGATGCAACCCCCAGGGGGGATTGCCCAATCTCTGTCCAGGGATCATTGCCAGGACCCTCAGACACACTCCCCAAGGGGCATTTCCCAATCTCTGTCCTGGGGTCATTGCCAGGACCCTCAGACACCCTTCCCCTCCTCCTCCTCTGGGGCTACTTCCTGGTCTGCAGCTACCTTGCCACCACCAACCCAAAGCGCCTGCGCGACAATGGACGCCCGCCTCCGAGGCCCCCGGGAGTTGTAGTCCCAAGCCGGGTTGCGCGCAGGCGCAGAGGCGGAAGGCCGCGGGATTCCGGGGGGGGGGGGGGGGGGGATATTGGGCGGAAGTCGTCAGGCTCGCGGGAGTTGTGGTTCCAGCCGACAAGCGGACGGCGCGCAGGCGCAGGGGCTGCAGCCGCGGGGTCTCCCGGGGTTTGGAGTCCGTGACGCATGCTGCGCAGGCGCAGCGGCAGCAGGCCGCCGGAGATTGTAGTTCGTGGCGTGACGCGCGCAGGCGCAGAGGCTCAGAAATTTCGGGAGGGGGGAATGAGAGAGGGGGAAGGAATAAGGGAATGAGAGTGAGTGAGGGAGAATGAGGGAGAGGGAGATGGTGAGCGAGGGAGAGAGAGTGGGAGAAGGAGAAAGGAAGAGAGTGGGAGATAGAGAGGGAGATGAAGAGAGAGGGAGATGGAGAGAGAGTGGGAGGGATAGAGGGAGAGAAGGGGATGGAGAGGAATGGAGAGAGTGAGAGATGATGAGAGGAAGAGAGAGGGAGATAGAGAGAGAGAGAGACAGATAGGGAGAGTGAGATGAAGAGAGAGGGAGATGGAGAGAGAGAGGGAGATGGAGAGAGAGTGAGAGGGAGATGGAGAGAGAGTGAGATGGTGAGAGAGAGAGAGGGAGATGGAGAGAGAGGGGGAGGGAGAGAGAGAGGGAGAGTGAGATGGAGAGAGAGGGAGATGGAGAGAGAGAGGGAGATGGAGAGAGAGTGAGAGGGAGATGGAGAGAGAGTGAGATGGTGAGAGAGAGAGAGGGAGATGGAGAGAGAGGGGGAGGGAGAGAGAGAGGGAGAGTGAGATGGAGAGAGAGGGAGATGGAGAGAGAGAGGGAGATGGAGAGAGAGTGAGAGGGAGATGGAGAGAGAGTGAGATGGTGAGAGAGAGAGAGGGAGATGGAGAGAGAGGGGGAGGGAGAGAGAGAGGGAGAGTGAGATGGAGAGAGAGGGAGATGGAGAGAGGGAGATGGAGAGAGAGTGAGAGGGAGATGGAGAGAGAGTGAGATGGTGAGAGAGAGACGGAGAGAGAGAGGGGGAGGGAGAGAGAGGGAGAGGGAGATGGAGAGAGAGAGCGAGGGAGAGAGAGAGTGAGAGGGAGATGGGGAGAGAGATGGAGAGAGAGAGAGAGAGGGAGATGGAGAGAGAGAGAGATGGAGAGAGAGGGAGAGAGAGGGAGATGGAGAGAGTGAGAGGGGGAGAGGGAGAATAGAGAGAGAGATGGAGAGAGAGAGGGTGAGGGAGGGAGATGAAGAGAGAGGGAGAGATGGAGATGGAGAGAGGGAGAGAGAGGTGGAGATAGAGGGAGAGATGGAGAGAGAGAGAGATGGAGAGAGAGAGATGGAGAGAGAGTGATGGAGAGAGGGAGATGGAGAGGGATAGAGAACGAAAGAGGGAGATGGGGAGAGGGGGAGAGGTAGAAGGAGAGAGAGAGTTGGAGAGAGGGAGATGGAGAGGGAGAGAGAGAGAGGGAGATGGAGAGAGAGATGGAGAGAAAGGGATGGAGAGAGAGAGGGAACTGTAGAGAGAGAGAGAGGGAGATGGAGTGAGACATGGAGAGACTGAGGGAGATGGAGAGAGGGAGATGGAGAAATGGAGAGAGAGAGAGGGAGATGGAGGGAGAGAGAGAGCGAGAGGGAGATGGGGAGAGAGAGAGATGGAGAGAGAGAGATGGAGAGAGAGAGAGAGAGAGATGGAGCGAGAGGGAGATGGAGAGAGAGGGAGAGGGAGAGAGTGAGAGGGGGAGAGGGAGAATAGAGAGAGAGAGATGGAGAGAGAGTGATGGAGAGAGAGAGAGTGAGTGAGGGAGGGAGATGGAGAGACAGGGAGAGATGGAGAGAGGGAGATGGAGAGAGAGAGAGAGATGGAGATAGAGGGAGAGATGGAGAGAGAGGGAGATGGAGAGAGAGATGGAGAGAGAGAGATGGAGAGAGAGAGAGATGGAGAGAGAGGGAGATGGAGAGAGATAGAGAGCGAAAGAGGGAGAGAGAGAGAGATGGGGAGTGAGTGAGAGGGGGAGAGGGAGAAGGAGAGAGAGAGTTGGAGAGAGGGAGATGGAGAGAGAGAGGGAGAGAGAGACGGAGATGGAGAGAGAGAGATGGAGAGGGAGAGGGAAAGAGAGGGAGATGGAGAGAGAGAGAGATGGAGAGAGAGGGGAGGGAGAGAGGGGGAGGGAGAGAGGGAGATGGAGAGAGGGGGAGATGGAGAAAGGGGGAGATGGAGAGAGAGATGGAGAAAGAGGGAGAGAGAGTGAGAGAGAGTGAGAGCGAGGCAGATGGAGATAGGGAGAATGGGAGGGAGAGAGGGGGATGGAGAGAGTGAGAGATGGAGAGAGAGGTGGAGAGAGGAAGAGAGAGGGAGAGAGAGAGAGAGACAGATAGGGAGAGTGAGATGAAGAGAGAGGGAGGTGGAGAAAGAGGGAGAGAGAGAGAGGTGGAGAAAGAGGGAGTGAGAGGGAGGGAGAAAGTGAGTGAGAGGGAGATGGAGAGAGAGGGAGGGAGTGAGAGAGGTAGATGGAGATAGGGAATGATGGAGAGAGGGAGATGGAGAGAGAGAGCGAGGGAGAGAGAGAGCGAGGGAGAGAGAGAGGGAAATGGGGAGAGAGAGAGAATGGAGAGAGAGAGTGAGAGAGAGAGAGATGGAGAGAGGGAGATGGAGAGAGAGAGAGGGAGATGGAGAGAGAGAGGGGGAGAGAAAGAGAGAGAGGGAGAGTGAGATGAAGAGAGAGGGAGTTGGAGAAAGAGGGAGAGAGAGAGAGGTGGAGAGAGAGGGAGAGAGGGAGGGAGTGAGAGAGGTAGATGGAGATAGGGAATGATGGAGGGATAGATGGAGAGAGGGAGATGGAGAGAGAGAGCGAGGGAGAGAGAGAGCGAGGGAGAGAGAGAGGGAAATGGGGAGAGAGAGAGAATGGAGAGAGAGAGTGAGAGAGAGAGAGATGGAGAGAGGGAGATGGAGAGAGAGAGGGAGATGGAGTGAGAGAGGGGGAGAGAAAGAGAGAGAGGGAGAGTGAGATGGAGAGAGAGGGAGATGGAGAGAGAGAGAGGGAGATGGAGAGAGAGAGAGTGAGGGGGAGATGGAGAGAGAGTGAGATGGTGAGAGAGAGACAGGGAGTTGGAGAGAGAGAGGGGGAGGGAGAGAGAGAGAGGGAGAGGGAGATGGAGAGAGGGGAGAGAGCGAGAGAGGGAGAGGGAGATGGAGAGAGCGGGAGATGGAGAGAGAGAGTGTGAGAGGGAGATGGAGATAGGGAGAGTTGGAGGGATAGTGGGAGAGAGGGAGATGGAGAGAGAGAGCGAGGGAGAGAGAGAGAGAGCGGGAGATGGGGAGAGAATGGAGAGAAAGAGAGAGGGAGATGGAGAGAGAGTGAGAGATAGATGGAGAGAGAGGGAGATGGAGAGAGAGTGAGAGGGGGAGAGGTAGATAGGGAGAGAGTGAGAGGGGGAGAGGGAGAATAGAGAGAGAGAAGGAGAGAGAGAGAGAGGGTGAGGGAGGGAGATGGAGAGAGAGGGAGAGATGGAGAGATGGAGATGGAGAGGTGGAGATAGAGGGAGAGATGGAGAGAGAGGGAGATGGAGAGAGAGATGGAGAGGGAGATGGAGAGAGAGAGAGATGGAGAAAGAGAGAGAGAGGGTGAGAGAGAGAGAGAGGGAGATGGAGATAGGGAGAGTGGGAGGGAGAGAGAGGGATGGAGAGAGTGAGAGATGGAGAGAGGAAGAGAGGGAGATAGAGAGACAGAGGGAGAGTGAGATGAAGAGAGAGGGAGATGGAGAAAAAGGGAGATGGAGAGAGAGAGGGAGATGGAGATAGGGAGAGTGGGAGGGAGAGAGAGGGATGGAGAGAGTGAGAGATGGAGAGAGAGAGATGGATAGAGGAAGAGAGAGGGAGATAGAGAAAGAGGGAGAGGGAGAGAGAGAGGTGGAGAAAGAGGGAGAGAGAGAGAGGGAGAGAGAGAGGGAGAGCGAGATGGAGAGTGAGTGAGTGAGTGAGAGAAGGAGATGGAGATAGGGAGAGTTGGAGGGATAGAGGGAGAGAGGGAAATGGAGAGAGAGCGAGGGAGAGAGAGAGGGAGATGGGGAGAGAGAGAGAACACAGAGAGAGTGAGAGAGAGAGGGAGAGAGAGAGGGAGATAGAGAGAGAGGGAGCTGGAGAGAGAGAGGGGAGAGAGAGAGAGGGAGAGCGAGATGGAGAGTGAGGGAGTTGGAGAGAGAGAGGGAGATGGAGAGAGAGAGAGTGAGAGGGAGATGAAGAGAGAGAGTGATGGTGAGAGAGAGAGGGAGATGGAGAGAGAGAGGGGGAGAGGGAGAGGGAGATGGAGAGAGAGGAAGATGGAGAGAGAGGCAGAGAGAGAGGGAGAGGGAGCGAGAGAGAGGGAGATGGGGAGAGAGTGAGGGGGAGTGGGAGAAGGAGAGAGAGAGAGATGGAGAGAGAGATGGAGAGA
>NC_092711.1:11855265-11865265 GCF_047496885.1 Scyliorhinus torazame
AGATGGAGAGAGAGAGCGAGGGAGAGAGAGAAGGGAAATGGGGAGAGAGAGAGAATGGAGAGAGAGAGTGAGAGATGGAGAGAGGGAGATGGAGAGAGAGAGAGAGGGAGATGGAGAGAGAGAGGGGGAGAGAAAGAGAGAGACGGAGAGTGAGATGGAGAGAGAGGGAAATGGAGAGAGAGAGAGGGAGATGGAGAGAGAGAGAGTGAGAGGGAGATGGAGAGAGAGTGAGATGGTGAGAGAGAGACAGGGAGATGGAGAGAGAGAGGGGGAGGGAGAGGGAGAGTGAGATGGAGAGAGAGGGAGATGGAGAGAGAGAGTGGGAGATGGAGAGAGAGAGAGAGTGAGAGGGAGATGGAGAGAGAGTGAGATGGTGAGAGAGAGACGGAGAGAGAGAGGGGGAGGGAGAGAGAGGGAGATGGAGAGAGAGAGCGAGGGAGAGAGAGAGTGAGAGGGAGATGGGGAGAGAGAGGGAGATGGAGAGAGAGAGATGGAGAGAGAGGGAGATGGAGAGAGTGAGAGGGGGAGAGGTAGATAGAGAGAGAGTGAGAGGGGGAGAGGGAGAATAGAGAGAGAGATGGAGAGAGAGGGTGAGGGAGGGAGATGGAGAGTTGGAGATGGAGAGAGGGAGAGAGAGGTGGAGATAGAGGGAGAGATGGAGAGAGAGAGAGATGGAGAGAGAGAGATGGAGAGAGAGTGATGGAGAGAGGGAGATGGAGAGGGATAGAGAACGAAAGAGGGAGATGGGGAGAGAGTGAGAGGGGGAGAGATAGAAGGAGAGAGAGAGTTGGAGAGAGGGAGATGGAGAGGGAGAGAGAGAGAGGGAGATGGAGAGAGAGAGATGGAGAGAAAGGGATGGAGAGAGAGAGGGAACTGTAGAGAGAGAGAGAGGGAGATGGAGTGAGACATGGAGAGACTGAGGGAGATGGAGAGAGGGAGATGGAGAAATGGAGAGAGAGAGAGGGAGATGGAGGGAGAGAGAGCGAGAGGGAGATGGGGGAGAGAGAGATGGAGAGAGAGAGTTGGAGAGAGAGAGAGAGAGAGGGAGATGGAGAGAGAGAGATGGAGCGAGAGGGAGATGGAGAGAGAGGGAGAGGGAGAGAGTGAGAGGGGGAGAGGGAGAATAGAGAGAGAGATGGAGAGAGTGATGGAGAGAGAGAGAGAGTGAGTGAGGGAGGGAGATGGAGAGACAGGGAGAGATGGAGAGAGGGAGATGGAGAGAGAGAGAGAGATGGAGATAGAGGGAGAGATGGAGAGAGAGGGAGATGGAGAGAGAGATGGAGAGAGAGAGATGGAGAGAGAGAGAGATGGAGAGAGAGGGAGAGGGAGAGAGATAGAGAGCGAAAGAGGGAGAGAGAGGGAGATGGGGAGTGAGTGAGAGGGGGAGAGGGAGAAGGAGAGAGACAGTTGGAGAGAGGGAGATGGAGAGAGAGAGGGAGAGAGACGGAGATGGAGAGAGAGAGATGGAGAGGGAGAGGGAAAGAGAGGGAGATGGAGAGAGAGAGAGATGGAGAGAGAGGGGAGGGAGAGAGGGGGAGGGAGAGAGGGAGATGGAGAGAGAGGGAGATGGAGAGAGGGGGAGATGGAGAGAGAGATGGAGAAAGAGGGAGAGAGGGTGAGAGAGAGTGAGAGCGAGGCAGATGGAGATAGGGAGAGTGGGAGGGATAGAGGGAGAGAAGGGGATGGAGAGAGTGAGAGATGGAGAGAGAGGTGGAGAGAGGAAGAGAGAGGGAGAGAGAGAGAGAGACAGATAGGGAGAGTGAGATGAAGAGAGAGGGAGGTGGAGAAAGAGGGAGAGAGAGAGAGGTGGAGAAAGAGGGAGCGAGAGGGAGGGAGAAAGTGAGTGAGAGGGAGATGGAGAGAGAGGGAGGGAGTGAGAGAGGTAGATGGAGGGAGAGAGCGAGGGAGAGAGAGAGCGAGAGGGAGATGGGGAGAGAGAGAGAGATGGAGAGAGAGAGAGAGAGAGAGAGGGAGATGGAGAGAGAGAGAGATGGAGAGAGAGCGAGATGGAGAGGGAGAGAGTGAGAGGGGGAGAGGGAGAATAGAGAGAGAGAGATGGAGAGAGAGTGATGGAGAGAGAGAGAGAGTGAGGGAGGGAGATGGAGAGACAGGGAGAGATGGAGAGAGGGAGATGGAGAGAGAGAGAGATGGAGAGAGAGAGAGGGAGATGGAGAGAGATAGAGAGCGAAAGAGGGAGAGAGGGAGATGGGGAGAGAGTGAGAGGGGGAGAGGGAGAAGGAGAGAGAGAGTTGGAGAGAGGGAGATGGAGAGGGAGAGAGAGAGGGAGAGAGAGAGATGGAGTGAGAGAGATGGAGAGAAAGGGAGATTGAGAGAGAGAGGGAACTGTAGAGAGAGAGAGGGAGATGGAGTGAGAGACATGGAGAGAGAGAGGGAGATGGAGAGAGAGAGAGATGGAGAGAGGGAGATGGAGGGAGAGAAAGAGAGAGAGCGAGAGAGAGAGAGAGAGCGAGGGAGCGAGAGGGAGATGGAGAGACAGATGGAGCGACAGGGAGATGGAGGGAGCGAGATGGAGAGAGAGAGAGCGAGAGAGGGAGATGGAGAGAGAGGGAGAGAGAGAGAGATTGAGAGAGGGAGATGGAGAGAGAGGGAGAGAGAGAGAGATGGAGGGAGAGAGATAGATAGAGAGAGAGAGAGAGATGGAGAGAGAGGGAGATGGAGAGAGAGAGAGAGGGAGATGGGGTGCAGGAGATGGAGAGAGAGATGGAGAGGGAGGGAGATTGAAAGAGAGAGAGAGAGGGAAATGGAGAGAGAGAGGGGGAGAGGGAGGAAGATGGAGAGAGAGAGAGAGAGAGAGGGAGATGGAGAGAGAGGGAGATGGAGAGAGAGGGAGATGGAGAGAGAGGGAGAGAGAGATGGAGGGAGAGAGGGAGATGGAGAGAGAGAGGGAGCGAGGGAGAGAGTGAGATGGAAAGAGAGAGATGGAGCGAGAGAGAGGGAGAGAGAGGGAGATGGAGAGAGAGGGAGATGGAGAGAGGGAGATGGAGCAAGAGAGAGAGAGGGAGAAAGAGATGGAGAGAGGGAGAGGGAGAGAGGGAGAGGGAGAAAGAGATAGATGGAGAGAGAGAGGAAGAGGGAGATGGAGAAAGAGGGAGAGAGGGTGAGAGAGAGAGAGGGAGATGGAGATAGGGAGAGTGGGAGGGAGAGAGGGGGATGGAGAGGGATGGAGAGAGTGAGAGATGGAGAGAGGAAGAGAGGGAGATAGATAGAGAGACAGAGGGAGAGTGAGATGAAGAGAGAGGGAGATGGAGAAAGAGGGAGATGGAGAGAGAGAGAGGAAGAGAGAGAGGGAGAAAGAGATAGATGGAGAGAGAGAGGGAGATGGAGAAAGAGGGAGAGAGGGTGAGAGCGAGAGAGAGGGAGATGGAGATAGGGAGAGTGGGAGGGAGAGAGAGGGATGGAGAGAGAGAGATGGAGAGAGGAAGAGAGAGGGAGATAGAGAGAGAGACAGAGAGAGTGAGATGAAGGGAGAGGGAGATGGAGAAAGAGGGAGAGGGAGAGAGAGAGAGGTGGAGAAAGAGGGAGAGGGAGAGAGAGAGAGGGAGAGAGAGAGTGAGTGAGAGGGAGATGGAGAGAGAGGGAGAGAGTGAGTGAGTGAGAGAGGGAGATGGAGATAGGGAGAGTTGGAGGGATAGAGGGAGAGAGGGAAATGGAGAGAGAGAGCGAGGGAGAGAGAGAGGGAGATGGGGAGAGAGAGAGAACGGAGAGAGAGTGAGAGAGAGATGGAGAGAGAGGGAGAGAGAGAGAGAGAGAGAGATCGAGAGAGGGAGATGGAGAGAGAGGGAGAGAGAGAGAGATGGAGGGAGAGAGAGAGAGAGATGGAGAGAGAGGGAGATGGAGAGAGAGAGAGCGAGAGAGGGAGATGGAGAGAGAGGGAGAGAGAGAGAGAGATTGAGAGAGGGAGATGGAGAGAGAGGGAGAGAGAGAGATGGAGGGAGAGAGATAGAGAGAGAGAGAGATGGAGAGAGAGGGCGATGGAGAGAGAGAGAGAGAGAGAGGGAGATGGGGTGCAGGAGATGGAGAGAGAGATGGAGAGGGAGGGAGATTGAGAGAGAGAGAGAGAGGGATGGAGGGAGAGAGGGAGATGGAGAGAGAGAGAGAGAGCGAGGGAGATGGAGAGAGAGAGAGGGAGCGAGGGAGAGAGTGAGATGGAAAGAGAGAGATGGAGCAAGAGAGAGGGAGAGAGAGGGAGATGGAGAGAGGGAGATGGAGAAAGAGAGAGAGGGAGAAAGAGATGGAGAGAGGGAGAGGGAGAGAGGGAGAGGGAGAAAGAGATAGATGGAGAGAGAGAGGAAGAGGGAGATGGAGAAAGAGGGAGAGAGGGTGAGAGAGAGAGAGAGGGAGATGGAGATAGGGAGAGTGGGAGGGAGAGAGGGGGATGGAGAGGGATGGAGAGAGTGAGAGATGGAGAGAGGAAGAGAGGGAGATAGAGAGAGAGACAGAGGGAGAATGAGATGAAGAGAGAGGGAGATGGAGAAAGAGGGAGAATGAGAGAGAGAGAGGGAGGAAAAGAGAGAGGGAGAAAGAGATAGATGGAGAGAGAGAGGGAGATGGAGAAAGAGGGAGAGAGGGTGAGAGAGAGAGAGAGGGAGATGGAGATAGGGAGAGTGGGAGGGAGAGAGAGGGATGGAGAGAGTGAGAGATGGAGAGAGAGAGATGGAGAGAGGAAGAGAGGGAGATAGAGAGAGAGACAGAGAGAGTGAGATGAAGAGAGAGGGAGATGGAGAAAGAGGGAGAGGGAGAGAGAGAGAGGTGGAGAAAGGGAGAGGGAGAGAGAGAGAGGGAGAGAGAGAGTGAGTGAGAGGGAGATGGAGAGAGAGGGAGAGAGTGAGTGAGTGAGAGAGGGAGATGGAGATAGGGAGAGTTGGAGGGATAGAGGGAGAGTGGGAAATGGAGAGAGAGAGCGAGGGAGAGAGAGAGGGAGATGTGGAGAGAGGGAGAACGGAGAGAGAGTGAGAGAGAGATGGAGAGAGAGGGAGATAGAGAGAGAGGGAGCTGGAGAGAGAGGGGGAGAGAAAGAGAGAGAGGGAGAGCGAGATGGAGAGTGAGGGAGTTGGAGAGAGAGAGGGAGATGGAGAGAGAGAGAGTAAGAGGGAGATGAAGAGAGAGGGTGATGGTGAGAGAGAGAGGGAGATGGAGAGAGAGAGGGGGAGAGAGAGAGGGAGAGGGAGATGGAGAGAGAGGAAGATGGAGAACGAGGCAGAGAGAGAGGGAGATGGATAGAGAGAGGGAGAGAGAGAGAGAGCGAGAGAGAGGGAGATGGGGAGAGAGTGAGGGGGAGTGGGAGAAGGAGAGAGAGAGATGGAGAGAGAGAGATGGAGAGAGAGGGAACTGTAGAGAGAGAGAGAGGGAGAGCGGGAGATGGAGAGAGGGAGATGTAGAGAGAGAGGGAGATAGGGCGAGGGAGAGAGATGGAGAGAGAGAGGGAGATGGAGAGAGAGAGAGGGAGAGAGAGAGATGGAGAGAGAGAGGGAGATGGAGAGAGAGAGAGAGGGGGTGATGGAGAGAGGGAGACAGAGAGAGAGAGAGAGAGGGAGATGGAGAGAGAGGGACAGAGGGAGATGGAGAAAGAGAGAGAGGATGGAGAGAGAGAGAGGGAGATGGAGAGAGGGAGAGAGACAGCGAAGGAGAGAGAGGGAGATGGAGTGAGAGGGAGAGAGCGAGGGAGATAGAGGGAGATGGAGAGAGAGGGGGAGAGAGAGAGAGTGGCAGATGGAGAGAGAGGGAGATAGAGCGAGGGAGAGAGATGGAGAGAGAAATGGAGAGAGAGGGAGATGGAGAGAGAGGGAGATAGAGAGAGAGAGGGAGGGGGAGAGAGGGAGATGGAGAAAGAGATGGAGAGAGGAGGGAGATGGAGAGAGAGGGAGATGGAGAGGGAGGGAGATGGAGAAAGAGATGGAGAGAGAGAGAGAGGGAGATGGAGAGAGGGAGATGGAGAAAGAGATGGAGAGAGAGAGGGAGATGGAGAGAGAGAGGGAGATGGAGAGAGAGAGAGAGAGGGAGATGGAGAAAGAGATGGAGAGAGAGGGAGAGAGAGCGAGGGAGAGGGAGAGAGGGAGATGGAAAGAGATTGAGAGAGAGGGAGAGAGAGAGCGAGGGAGAGCGAGGGAGAGAGAGAGAGGGAGAGAGAGAGAGAGGGAGAGAGAGAGAGGGAGAGGGAGAGAGGGAGATGGAGAGAGAGAGAGAGAGAGATGGAGAGAGAGGGGAGGGAGAGAGGGAGATGGAGAGAGGGGGAGATGGAGAAAGGGGGAGATGGAGAGAGAGAGGGAGAGAGTGGGAGATGGAGGAGGGAGAGAGGGTGAGAGAGTGAGAGCGAGGCAGATGGAGATAGAGTGGGAGGGATAGAGGGAGAGAAGGGGATGGAGAGGAATGGAGAGAGTGAGAGATGATGAGAGGAAGAGAGAGAGACAGATAGGGAGAGTGAGATGAAGAGAGAGGGAGGTGGAGAAAGAGGGAGAGAGAGGTGGAGAAAGAGGGAGAGAGAGGGAGAGAGAAAGTGAGTGAGAGGGAGATGGAGAGAGAGGGAGAGAGGGAGGGAGTGAGAGAGGTAGATGGAGATAGGGAATGATGGAGGGATAGAGGGAGAGAGGGAGATGGAGAGAGAGAGCGAGGGAGAGAGAGAGGGAAATGGGGAGAGAGAGAGAATGGAGAGAGAGAGAGAGAGATGGAGAGAGAAGGGGATGGAGAGAGAGAGAGAGGGAGATGGAGAGAGAGAGGGGGAGAGAAAGAGAGAGACGGAGAGTGAGATGGAGGGAGAGAGAGAGCTTGAGGGAGATGGGGAGAGAGAGAGAGGGAAAGAGAGAGATGGAGAGAGAGAGAGAGAGAGAGGGAGATGGAGAGAAGAGAGATGGAGCGAGAGGGAGATGGAGAGAGTGGGAGAGGGAGAGAGTGAGAGGGGGAGAGGGAGAATAGAGAGAGAGAGATGGAGAGAGAGTGATGGAGAGAGAGAGAGAGAGTGAGGGAGGGAGATGGAAAGACAGGGAGAGATGGAGAGAGGGAGAGAGATGGAGATATAGGGAGTGATGGAGAGAGAGGGAGATGGAGAGAGAGATGGACAGAGAGGGAGATGGAGAGAGATAGAGAGCGAAAGAGGGAGAGAGAGGGAGATGGGGAATGAGTGAGAGGGGGAGAGGGAGAAGGAGAGAGAGAGTTGGAGAGAGGGAGATGGAGAGAGAGACAGAGATGGAGAGAGAGAGATGGAGAGGGAGAGGGAAAGAGAGGGAGATGGAGAGAGAGGGGAGGGAGAGAGGAGGGAGGGAGAGAGGGAGATGGAGAGAGGGGGAGATGGAGAAAGGGGGAGATGGAGAGAGAGATGGAGAAAGAGGGAGAGAGGGTGAGAGAGAGTGAGAGCGAGGCAGATGGAGATAGGGAGAGTGGGAGGGATAGAGGGAGAGAGGGGGATGGAGAGGAATGGAGAGAGTGAGAGATGGAGAGAGAGATGGAGAGAGGAAGAGAGAGGGAGAGAGAGAGAGACAGATAGGGAGAGTGAGATGAAGAGAGAGGGAGGTGGAGAAAGAGGGAGAGAGAGAGGTGGAGAAAGAGGGAGCGAGAGGGAGGGAGAAAGTGAGTGAGAGGGAGATGGAGAGAGAGGGAGAGGGAGTGAGTGAGAGAGGTAGATGGAGATAGGGAATGATGGAGGGATAGATGGAGAGAGGGAGATGGAGAGAGAGAGCGAGGGAGAGCGAGGGAGAGAGAGAGGGAAATGGGGAGAGAGAGAGAATGGAGAGAGAGTGAGAGAGAGAGAGATGGAGAGAGGGAGATGGAGAGAGAGAGAGATGGAGAGAGAGGGGGAGAGAAAGAGAGAGAGGGAGAGTGAGATGGAGAGAGAGGGAGATGGAGAGAGAGAGAGGGAGATGGAGAGAGAGAGAGAGTGAGAGGGAGATGAAGAGAGAGTGAGATGGTGAGAGAGAGAGGGAGTTGGAGAGAGAGAGGGGGAGGGAGAGAGAGAGAGAGGGAGAGGGAGATGGAGAGAGGGGAGAGAGCGAGAGAGGGAGAGCGAGATGGAGAGAGCGGGAGATGGAGTTAGAGAGAGTGAGAGGGAGATGGAGATAGGGAGAGTTGGAGGGATAGTGGGAGAGAGGGAGATGGAGAGAGAGAGCGAGGGAGAGAGAGAGAGAGAGCGGGAGATGGGGAGAGAGAGATGGAGAGAGAGAGAGAGAGAGTGGGAGATGGAGAGAGTGAGAGAGAGATGGAGAGAGAGGGAGATGGAGAGAGAGTGAGAGGAGAGGTAGATAGGGAGAGAGTGAGAGGGGGAGAGGGAGAATAGAGAGAGAGAAGGAGAGAGAGAGAGAGAGGGTTAGGGAGGGAGATGGAGAGAGCGGGAGAGATGGAGATGGAGAGAGAGAGGTGGAGATAGAGGGAGAGATGGAGAGAGAGGGAGATGGAGAGAGAGAGATGGAGAGAGAGAGGATGGGGAGAGAGAGAGATGGAGAGAGAGAGTGATGGAGAGAGAGAGAGGGAGATGGAGAGAGATAGAGAGCGAAAGAGGGAGATGGGGAGAGAGTGAGAGGGGGAGAGGTAGAAGGAGAGAGACAGTTGGAGAGAGGGAGATGGTGAGGGAGAGAGGGAGATGGAGAGAGGGAGATGGAGAGAAAGGGAGATGGAGAGAGAGAGGGAACTGTAGAGAGAGAGAGAGGGAGATGGAGTGAGACATGGAGAGACTGAGGGAGATGGAGAGAGGGAGATGGAGTGATGGAGAGAGAGAGAGGGAGATGGAGGGAGAGAGCGAGGGAGAGAGAGAGAGAGAGAGATGGAGAGAGAGAGAGAGAGGGAGATGGAGAGAGAGAGAGAGATGGAGAGAGAGGGAGATGGAGAGAGAGGGAGAGAGTGAGAGGGGGAGAGGGAGAATAGTGAGAGAGAGATGGAGAGAGAGTGATGGAGAGAGAGAGAGTGAGGGAGGGGGAGGGAGAGACAGGGAGAGACGGAGAGAGGGAGATGGAGAGAGAGAGAGAGAGATGGAGATAGAGGGAGAGATGGAGAGAGAGGGAGATGGTGAGAGAGATGGAGAGAGAGAGAGAGGGAGATGGAGAGAGATAGAGAGCGAAAGAGGGAGAGGGGGAGATGGGGTGAGAGTGCGAGGGGGAGAGGGAGAAGGAGAGAGAGAGTTGGAGAGAGGGAGATGGAGAGAGAGAGGGAGAGAGAGAGGGAGAGAGAGAGAGATGGAGTGAGAGAGATGGAGAGAAAGGGAGATTGAGAGAGAGAGGGAACTGTAGAGAGAGGGAGATGGAGTGAGAGACATGGAGAGAGAGAGGGAGATGGAGAGAGAGAGAGATGGAGAGAGATGGAGAGAGAGAGTGATGGAGAGAAAGAGAGGGAGATGGAGAGAGATAGAGAGCGAACGAGGGAGATGGGGAGAGAGTTAGAGGGGGAGAGGTAGAAGGAGAGAGGCAGTTGGAGAGAGGGAGATGGTGAGGGAGAGAGGGAGATGGAGAGAGAGAGATGGAGAGAAAGGGAGATGGAGAGAGAGAGGGATCTGTAGAGCGAGAGAGAGAGGGAGATGGAGTGAGACATGGAGAGACTGAGGGAGATGGAGAGAGGGAGATGGAGTGATGGAGAGAGAGAGAGGGAGATGGAGGGAGAGAGCGAGGGAGAGAGAGAGAGAGAGATGGAGGGAGAGAAAGAGAGAGAGGGAGAGAGAGAGAGAGCGAGGGAGCGAGAGGGAGATGGGCAGAGAGTAAGAGATGGAGAGAGGGAGATGGAGAGGGAGAGCGGGAGAGGGAGATGGTGGGAGAGAGAGAGGGAGATGGAGAGAGAGGGAGATGGAGAGAGAGGGGGAGATGGAGAGAGAGAGCAAGGGAGAGAGGGAGATGGAGAGAGAGGGAGAGGGAGAGAGGGAGATGGAGAGAGAGAAAGATGGAGAGAGAAAGATGGAGAGAGAGGGGGATGGAGAGCGAGGCAGTGAGAGAGCGAGATGGAGAGAGAGAGCGAGAGGGAGAGAGGGAGATGGGGAGAGTGAGAGGGGGAGAGGGAGAAGGAGAGAGAG